>NW_022639589.1:918030-919191 GCF_010583005.1 Odontomachus brunneus | reverse complement strand
AGAGAGAGAGAGAGAGAGAGAGAGAGAGAGAGAGAGAGAGAGAGAGAGAGAGGGCGAAAAACGCAGAGAAAAGGACACGACAAAGAGACGAAATAGAGATTCGTGTCCTGAGAGCGAGAACTATCGTTTCGTTGGCATAGGTTTTATCGTACCAGAAAACTATCGTTTCGTGAGTGACGATCTACTATCGAGTGCCGGGATACACCACCGGGATACCGAAAGTGAAGTGGAAACGAGGGCGAGAACCTTCTTCCTACGATGACGACGACGATGATGACGTCGGCGACGACGTGCGGCGATAACAGCAGCGATCAGCAAACCGGGTCAGAGCTGAGGAGCGAGCCTTGACTAATTGTAAGACCAGCCATTCGCCTAATTTAATCGTGTCGTATTCGTCTCGTTACCACTATCGTCTCTTCTTACTCAAGGAGTGGCCGCGCGTATAACGTGAGTCGCGACTATATACAGTATATTTGATAAGAGCGTGTACAGCAAAACTCAAAAACTTAGGATAATACATAAATTGAAAACATTTGTACACATTATGCATGATATAGACTGCGATGCTTTATTATTAATAAGTTGTCCAGTCGCCTCCATTATCAATAATTGACTGGCATCTCCGAGGCATACTTTCTACTAATTTTACAGCATAATCTTCAGACAAAGATCTCCATATAAATCGAATTTGTCGAATTAACTGCTTGACGGTCCATATTTTCTTTCCTCGGAACTTAAACTTTATAAGCGCCCAAACATTTTCAATTGGATTTGCATCTGGCGACTGTGAAGGCCAATCCAGTACGTCAACGTCATTTTCTTGTTTCCACGCAGTACAAAGTCTACTCCGATGTTTCGGATCATTGTCCTCTTGCAGTAGCCAATTTTCATTTTTCCTCGTAAACCACCTTTGGGCAGATGGTAATAAAGCTCTCTCATATATTTGGACCATTTTAGCAGCATCCAAATTTTGTGTAAAGATATGTAAAGTGCCAAATCCCTGTTTTGAGAAACAGCCCCAGACGTGCACCTTTACCGGATGTTTAAGGGTCCGCTCAATGAGTCTATTGGCCTGGGTAGACCAGACACGTCTAATAGAAGACTTTGCTCAAAACGAAGCTTCATCTGAAAAAATTACGTTGCCCCAATAGCGGTCCAAAT
>NW_022639589.1:912956-916885 GCF_010583005.1 Odontomachus brunneus | reverse complement strand
ACGTCTTCTTATAGTATGACATGATATATTTAGACCCTTTTTAAGTAAAACCGCTTGCCCGCCACGCAATGATAAACAAGGATTCTTCTCAAACACCCGTAAAATCATTTTGTCCTCCTTTTTCGTCGTTTTCTGCACAGAGCCAGGATCCGGCAAGTCATCAACATTTTTGACCTCGGAATAACGTTTCACCCACTTACTCACAAACGCCTTAGACTTCTTCATATACTTAGCAGCCGCTCCGCGCGACATTTTTGGTCCTTTCGGATGCGAACATAGAAACACAGCTTTGTAACGTGATGCGTACGCGGCACTCATGTTGAAATACGCCCTTTTGTGACGAAAGTCAAACGATAACTAAGGCTTTCTAGACAAAGCATCTTGGGAGAAGAGCCCCGCTCGCGTTCATATCCCCCCTCTAACGGTTTCGAGAAAAAAGTTTTGCCGTACACGCTCTTATCAAACATACTGTAATTTCGTCTCTCGCGAATTTGGTGTACCGTATCACGAGCGGCGTGATACAACGATTGTATTCAAGCATTTGTGATCTCGCGATTATCGGGACGAGCGGGTAAATAAAAGCACTGGTTACCGTACGACTTGGTCTCACAATTTTCTCGACTAATATTGGACCCACTCCCATCTCCGACTCTAATTAAAAATAGAGCTACCGGTCCCGGAGCGTTCTCGGTTTCGCGACTAAAAGATATCGTCTCGTATTTTGGTGTCAATAGTTGGTGTGGAGGTGCGGCTTTACCGCATCTGGCGCCCAATTTAGTGTTCGTGTGTTACAGTCACACACTGGGAACCGCGAAAATTTGTCGACGCGGCGGATAGGCGACTGTCCATCTTAATTAATAAGGAAAGACGTCAGAGTTTCAATATTGTACCCCACGTAAACCCTGGTAGAGTATAATAATGCGCGGGATCGAGTCCGTAAAATGCAGCTGTCACGGAAATTTTCAAAAATATCTGCCAATAACAATACATCAGTCTTTAAATACAAGTCGCTGTATTCGCTCAAGATTTGAGTGGAGAATCGCTTCCAGATCTCTGCGGCGTGCGCGTAATCGCTCTCGGATAATGTATCACCTCTCAACGAACTGTAAAACGATTTTGGTGGCGGTAAACACACATCCTACAGCTCCACGCAATCCACGTATTCGTACGGAAAGACATTTTTTCGTGTCAATAAGTCAAATTCTTCGACGGATAATTTTAGAAATTCCGACCTTACAATTTTTAACTTATCTTTAGTGAGAAAGGATGCCAATTTATCGAGACTACTATTGAGAAATTTGCACGAATCGAAGAAACGTAATTTTACAACATTTTTGGACTTATCTGCCGTATCTTGAACATTTTTTGCAAACAAAATGTATTTTTCTTTTGTTATCGGTAGTACACCGATTGAACACTCAAATGTATTTGTTATTTCCTTGATGATGAAACGTGAATTGTAACCGGATAACTTGTGGAAAACGATTGGAATGCAATATGAATTTTTGTAATTTAAGTTGCAATTTGATTGTGCTGGACTTCGATAGCGGCCGATGAAGTGACAATGATCGTGTACGCGCGTATCCTTTGCCGCGAAGGGTTTCTCACACACGTGACATTGTATTGCGTTGCGAAATGTCATCCACTATTATGTCGACAATGTTTTTCTGGGGACATTGGTGATAAAATTATTTTTACACGGTGTGCTATTTCTTCGAGTTGCCCGACGAACCGAAGCAGTCACTATCGCGACGACTTTAAAATTCGGATAACGAATCGTCGTATGAGCAACGTATGTAATATGTTATACTAAATACTCTGTAATGCTGATATGTGTGCGATTTGCCATCCTCCTCATTCCTTGCTGTCTTTTCCAGTGTGCACTCCAGGTCGGTGTACATTACAAAGGGAACTTGCTCCTTCCTACTGTGGGTGCTAAAACTCAACCATTTATGTCTTCGCTGGGCAGAATGATGGCGCAGTCGTCAATTTTTTGACAGTCTACCGCGTGATTCTCCAGCTTCTCGTTGGAATGGAAGTAATGCAAACACCTACAAACATTGCAATTTTTATTTATTACCTATAAACATTACAATTTTTATTTACCTTATTGCATACTTCTGATACATTGAATTCATGAAATGTACTTACTGATCGCAAATGTATTTTCTGACTTTACACTTGCTCAACTGCGGGCTCACCACCCGGGATAAGTCCTTGATCTAGGCAAAATGTTCCGCGTTGTGGTCTCGAGGATCCGAAATCTGTAGCAAGTTGATGTATTTTTCCCTTTTTCCGTCGCTGAGACGTATCGGAACAATGGCTTCGTTCTTTTCTCCCATGATGCCATATACATTGATGGTTATATCGTTTAATTGTTCAAATTTTGTTATTTGATTAATCTTCATGGGAAACTCAATGTCTTGAAGATTGAGTACGTTCGTGTAATGGGGATGATGCACGACCTGCGTTTCTTTCGGATAGATACAAAGCCGCAACCATTGCCCACGCGGAACACGCATTGTCCATAGATTTTACGTGAATCACAGCTTGCTTCAGTTGTATCTCACGCGGTAATTCAAAGTGACATTCCGCGTACAATCGATTGTATTTGTTCACAGTGATTGTAAGATTGAATATTTGCGATAGAGCCGACCCGCTATCGCATTCCTGGAATTCTTCCAACGATGCCAAAGTGGGCTCGACGATCAAACGATGCTAAAGTGGGTGTCGCTCGTATCACTCCTCTAAGTTGGATGTGGAGAAAAGTTCACAGTTTTTCGTAGTGATACTTTTTACCGCACGTTTTACACCCGCGACAAACTCACCGTTAAACGCAGTGTTCACTTTCACGTTTACGTGTCTCCCCATTGCGTCCTGTACGCGCTCGCGCACCATAGTCTTTGCATCCTCGAGAAATTGACGAGGTTCGATGTGCTTCGCGTTGATGACAACTACGGTTAGTATGCGGTTATCGAATGCGGTATCGATCTCGCGCTAAACGAGTCCTGCGTCTCTCGTGCTGTATCCAGTACGCGCGTAAACGGAACGTGTGCGCAACGTATTTACTAAATCCTCGAGTTGCACAATTCGAGCAATCAACGACTGTCTAATATCGATCGATAATCGTGGTCGTTTAGCCTTACTATGTTCTTCCAACAACTCGAAGCACTCCTCACACTTTTGCACCCACGCGGCGTATTCGTCTCGCGAACACAGTCGAACCGACTGCTACCGCAATTCTTTCTCGATTTGCGCGAAACCTTCTATTTCTTTTACGAAGTACACTTTAGATTTACAAATGCTACTGTGCATATTGGCATAGTACGACTCTAAATTTAAATATCATCAGCATATCACCATCTCTCTCTAACAAAAATGTGTCTTGTTTGGGAGGGATTAATGTGCAAAATATGCATACTTCTATGACCTTCGTAATAGTATTGGGAGTACAAATAAGTCTCCGCCGTTTGACAAAAGATGGCCCAACTAGTAAGTTATGGTTGAAATTGTCAGATGTAAAACATCACATCGTAAGGTTGGACATCTGGCAGCACCATAACCTTGAAATATTAGCGATTTTGTATCAGCATCACATAATTTTTTTCGTGCGAAAATGTCGAGTTTTGAGCCGAATAAGCGTCATTTGCGGGAACTTTTGATTCACTTCTTTAATTTGAAGAAATCTGCAGCTGAGACACACCGATTGCTTGTAGAAGCATATGGTGAGGCTACTTTAAGTGAGAGAAGTTGTCGTGAGTGGTTTCAAAAGTTTAAGAACGGTGAGTTTGATGTTGAAGACAAAGAACGTAGCGGAAGACCGAAAGTGTACGAAGACGCAGAATTGGAAGCATTATTGGAGGAAGATTCGTGCCAAACGCAAGAAGAACTTGCATTTACATTAGGAGTGACTCAACAAGCAATTTCAC
>NW_022639589.1:912283-912726 GCF_010583005.1 Odontomachus brunneus | reverse complement strand
CCATGCTTCAACATCGACAGCCAAGCCGAATATTCATGGAAAAAAACTCATGTTGTGTATTTGGTGGGATCAGCTTGGTGTCGTGTATTATGAATTGCTCAAACCAACTGAAACCATTACTGGGGCTCTCTACCGAACACAATTGATGAGATTGAGCCGAGCACTCAAGGAAAAACGCGCCCACTACTACTCCAGACACGAGAAAATTATTCTCCTGCATGATAATGCTCGTCCACATGTTCACATGTCCACCGGCGGCGCCGGTCGAAATCTATTTGGAAACACTCAATTGGGAAGTTTTACCCCACCGTATTCACCAGACATTGCTCCCTCTAACTATCACTTGTTTCGATCGATGACGCACGATCTGTCTAAGCAGCACTTCACATCATATGAAGATACCAAAAATTGGGTCGATTCGTGGATAGGCTCAAAAGATGAAG
>NW_022639589.1:890043-912273 GCF_010583005.1 Odontomachus brunneus | reverse complement strand
AGATGACGCACGGACTGTCTGAGAAGCACTTCACATCATATGAAGATATCAAAAATGGGGTCGATTTGTGGATAGCCTTAAAAGATAAAGTGTTCTTCCGACGCGGTATCCGTATGCTGCCAGAAAGATGGGAAAATGTAGTGGCTAGCGATGGATAATACTTTGAAGAAAACATAAGGTACCGTTCTTTCACAATAAGTACCCAATTTTACAAATAAGTTTCCGCCGTTTTTTTTTATAAAAAATTGGGCATTTATTGTGAAAGAACGGTACCTTATGTTTTATTCACAGTATTGTCCATCGCTAGCCACTACTTTTTTCCATCTTTCTGGCAGCATACGGATACCGCGTCGAAAGAACGCTTCATCTTTTGAGGCTATCCACGAATCGACCAATTTTTGATATCTTCATATAATGTGAAGAGCTGCTCAGATAGGTCGTGCGTCATCGATCGAAACATATGATAGTCAGAGGGAGCAATGTCTGGTGAATACCAGACGGAGGATGGGGTAAAATTTCCCAATTAAATGTTTCCAAGTAGGTTTTGACCGGCGCCGCAACATGTGGACGAGTATTATCATGGAGAAGAATAATTTTGTCATGTCTGGAGTAGTAGTGGGCGCGTTTTTCCTTGAGTGCTTAGCTCAATCTCATCAATTGTGTTCGGTAGAGAGCCCCAGTAATGGTTTCGTTCGGTTTGAGTAACTCATAATACACGACATCAAGCTGATCCCATCATAGACATATATAGTATATCCTAGACTGCTAACTCCCTTATGTACTGTAAGCTGTGCGCGTACGCAAAACCCAAGTACAAAATTCACCCATAGGCGTTGGACATAGTACCCCAATGAAATTTAGGGCAGAAGTTTTATATTTACGCCTATGTATATAGTGCTACACATAAGCGCCACTTTTTACACCACGTTACATTGCGTCAAGTATAATATATGTAATATATAATTGTGAAATATTATAAAATTTATAAAATATATATAACAAAAAAATGTTAAAAAAATGTGTTGTTGCTGGATGCAACAGCATATATAGTAAGGGATGTGGTATACATTTTTTCTTGCAAGTAAAACACTTTTATTCAAGTAAAGATATTTAAATTAAAAAGGTATAATTTTGTTTTAAGTAAATATTCTACATTATATATCATAGATTTCCAAAAAACAATCCAGAGTTACGAATATATTGGATACAGGCAATTAATAGAAAAAATTGGCACCCGTCAACTTCAAGTAGAGTTTGCCAATATCATTTTGAAGACTCAGGTTTTTTCAATGAATCACACATAAAAAGAAAATTGTTAAAAAAGAATGCTATTCTTACACTAAATTTAGGATATAGTAATAGTCCAGAGATTCCATCCACAAAAATATTAGGTACATTTGTAAATAATGAATACAATATATATTAATCCTTAAATTTTTGTTTCTCTAATTATATTTTTACTTGATATAGAAGAAACTTCTTCGACATTAAATGTACAAGATATACAGGAATGTAATACTGAACAATCTGCAATAACTACAAATACAAATAAGTATAAAGACGTCATTACAATTTACCAGTATCATAATATATAACATATTTTTTCCTTACCAGTTTTATATTGTTTACAATGTGTGTTTAATTATATTTCATATAATATTTATACTGATACAAATATATTATCATAGAACAGAAACGAAAGATGTGTGATTGTGGCAGTGACATATCTGTAATTAAAATGAAAAAACTGAAAAAAGAAAATATACAATTGAAAAATTGCATAAAGTGCAACATCAAGAACATGTGCAATACATTAATAAACAAAAAGAAGTGTTTGCCAATATACTAAAACATGAAAAAGAAACAATGCAAAAAAAATTGAACGAATCTCAGATAAAATATAAACTTTTGAATAGAAAGATCAAAAGAAAAGATAGTAAAATACAAAGTTTATCCAAATTACTTGAAATCCTTAAAAATAAAGGTTTAATCGAACAAGGTACTGCAGATACTTTGCAAGAATTTGCAGAAAATATTCAACAAATTATACAAAATGAAATTGGTAACAAAGGTAAAGTCAAACAAGAAAGACGTTATAGTGACGCTGTAAAACAGTTTGCATTTACCCTGCATTACCATTCTCCCAGAGCCTATGAATACTGTCGGTTAGCATGGGTTTTTACTTTGTAAAATTATAAATATCGTTTATATGCAGACAATAAGTACTTTCTGTATTCTGACAGACAAAGAGATATTAAATAATAATTATTATAATATAAACAATGGCCGATATTCAAAATGCGGTTATGATTTTAGCGCATTGACAAGTGGAAGAGATTGACTGTATATCTACATGAAGATTATGCGGTAAGAAAGAGAGAGAGGGCAGTATAACAATGAATAAATTCACAAAAAATATTAGCCCATAAGTGTACAAATACATATTTATATATTAATAAATATATATTTCTAGTACATTCATATTCTTTCGTGATTCTCATAATGTTGTATGAAGATATACAATCGACCACTTTGACGTATCAGCGCGCTAGCATTTTTATAACCGCGTCCTGAATATGGGCCGTAATCTCTCTCTTTTTTTTTTTTTAATATTTATTATGTTCAGAAAACAGTAGACTTATTAAGTATGAATCGAATAATATTTATGATTTAATGGCACATTTCCAATGTTTCCTTCATTCTTGCACATTGTAAAATGCAATGGATATATATACACATTGATACACACACAATGCGAATTTGGCATGGCATGTGGATTTCTGTTTGCTACAGCAGGCTATTTAGGTAGCCGAATTAATACTTTAAGCTTGGTTTCATTGATTGATTACTAGAATATTAAAAGAATCTACTCTCATTTTCTATATTAAGAGACGCTAATTTACATTGTGCATGTCAGTGAATATTCTAACGCTATTCCTGAGTGCCTATAGTATATAATAGTATATTTCTCTAAGAAACGTATATATTATTTTATAATACTCTACAGATCTTTATGATGTTACCTAATCCATCATCAATCAGAAATTGGCATTCGACAGTCAACGTCAGTCCGGGTTTTTTTTTCTGAGATGCTGCAAAAATTAAAAAAAATACTACCTGAAGAGAAAGACTGCAATTTAATATTTGATAGAATGGCTATTCGACAACAATTATGTTGGAATGCAGCAAAACATAAATTTGTAGGCTATTGTGACTATGGTAATAACTTAAATATCGAAGGAAGTGAAATACAAGCTAAAGAGGCACTAGTGTTTATGGTGGTAAGCTTAAAAGGAAAGTGGAAATGGCCAATCGGATATATTTTGAAAAATGGAATGTCATCTACAACTTTAGCTGAACTAATTAACACAGCGTTAAGATTAACAGCTGAGGTAAATTTAAATGTAAAATCTGTGACATGCGATGATGAAAAAGTAAACATAAGCGCTTTCAAAACACTTGCATGTAATCTTTTTCAAAAGCAAAAATTACAATGTATATGTTATATTAGATGCATGGCATATGCTAAAATTAGCGAGAAATGCTTTTGCTGATTTAGGGGAAATTCAACATAATTCGACTACCATAAAGTGGGATTATATCGTCCAATTAAATGCGCTACAGAATAATTTAACTTTTAAGTTAAAAAACAAATTAAATTCTCAGTATATTTTATGGTACCAAAACAAAATGAAAGTAAAATATGCAACTAATACGCTTAGCGCTTCTGTTGCAAATGCAATAGATTTTTTAAGAAAGGAAGGAATTAATGAGTTCCAAAATAGTGAAAGTACAACAAAATATTATTAAAGTATTTATTAAAGTTATAGATATATTATTTGATTTCTTAAATTCAAAAAATCCATTTAGCAAAAATTTTAAACAACCTATAACAATAAACAACTTTTCCTTTCTTCAGAATATGGTGCAAGAAAGTATCGAATATTTATTTTCACTACAAAGTAAGACTGGTACATTTTTAAAATCGTCTTCGAAAAAACATTTATTTATGGTTTTACAATTGCTGCAAAATCAATATTGTCTGTAGCACAAGATTTATTATTTTCTAATAATACTTATAAATATATACTATCCTATAAACTTTCTCAAGATCATTTGGAAATGCTTTTTGTGAAAATTAGAATGTGATGGTCATAATAATAACCCACACGCATTACAATTGCAATATATCATGAGGAAACTGTTATTCCGAAATAATATAAGAAATTCTAATAATATGAATTGTACACAATTTGATACTGATCCCCTTGGTTCGATATTTGATTTCACTTGGAAAAAGAAAACAAAAGAGATCGTATTATGTGAAGAAAATAGTGAAACTGATGATGAAAATTGTATTGGTAATAGCACCTATTACACTGCAAAACTTACAGGAACATATGTTGTATTATATTAGCGGATACATAATAAGAAATACATAAAATAATACATAAAATAAATTGTTATTCTTGCGCAGAAGCATTATTACAAAATAATACAGAACACAATTATGCACATTGTGCACATTTTTCTAGATTTTTAGATTATAATAACAATGATGGTTTAGTCAGGCCTTCTACAAGTGTTTATAAAGTTATTCTGGAAACTGAAAAATATATTCGATTGTTAAGTAAAGATTTCTCAGTTTGCAGTTAATTAGATATAAAAGTAATGACACATGTTAAGAATTCATTAGCACTAGATGCCAGTATATTTCCAAATTTATATTGTGAGGATATAGATTTATTAGAAATTCCACATAAACTTAAATTAATAACGGCTTTAGCACAACGCTATTTAAAAATATGATTATATACATATTCGCAATTTTACACACAAGAAGTACTAAAACCACTGCGGAAAAGACACAGACTCACAAAACAAATTTTATTTTCATGTGAATAACTATTTGTATTCCTATAATTCTATGTTGTATTCTATATTATATATTCTTCGTTATCTTGTGTAATAAATCTTATCTTATCTTAATACGTTTCTTATTATAAATACCTACATACATTTCCTTTCTCATTTTCTATATAATTAAAATACATTATTTATTTAACTATAAAAGAAATATATACTATAATATATACTATAATATATACTATAGAAATATATACTATAATAAAAGAAATATATACATGTTTCGGTATTATTAATAATATAGCGCATAGAGAGAGGGAGGGAGAGAAAGAGAGAGAGAGAGAGAGAGAGGGGGGGAGAGGAAGGGGGAGAGGAAGGGGAGAGAGAGAGGAAGGGGGAGAGAGAGAGAGAAAGGGGGAGAGAGAGAGAAAAATTATATTACAAAACCTGGTTTTGTTTTTGACAATAAAGCAGATTAGAATTTTAATTTTTTTTACTCATTTTATTTTATTTATGTTAAGAAATGATAATCATAACATATATTTTACCTTTCTTTTGTATGTTGTACACTGTATTTGTATATTTAGTATTAGTATTTAGTTTATAAAATTAGTGACATTATATATAATATAATTACGTGTAGATGCATATACTTTTACAAATTGTCATTCTACAGCTGCAAATAGCAGGCGACACAGGAAGCATTCCACTTTATACTCGTATCAATTTCGGCATCACAGCGATAAGTGGAACGCTCCTAGAGGGTACTATGTCATGTATAAGTTGTACATTATATATGGGTACACTAATGGCGCCCAAGTTAGCAGTCTAGGGTATAGTATATATGTCTATGGATCCCACCAAATACATAACATGAGTTTTTTTCCATGAATATTCGGCTTGGCTGTTAATGTTGAAGCATGGCCACGTGGTCCTCATGATTTCCTCTTCTTTGGGTTATCATAGTGGATCCATTTTTCATCACCAGTGACTATACGATGCAAAAAATCCTTTCGTTTATGTCTAGCAAGCAGCATTTCACATGCGCAAAATCGGCGTTCAACGTTTCTTGGCTTCAGTTCATATGGAACCCAATTTCTTTGCTTTTGAATCATTCCCAACGATTTTAAACGATATGAAATTGCTTGTTGAGTCACTCCTAATGTAAGTGCAAGTTCTTCTTGCGTTTGGCACGAATTTTTCTCCAATAATGCTTCCAATTCCGCATCTTCGTACACTTTCGGCTTTCCGCTACGTTCTTTGTCTTCGACGTCAAACTCATCGTTCTTAAACTTTTGAAACCACTCACGACAATTTCTCTCACTTAAAGCAGCCTCACCATATGCTTCTACAAGCAATTAGTGTGCCTCAGCTGCATATTTCTTCAAATTAAAGAAGTAAATCAAAAGTTCCCGCAAATGACGCTTATTCGGCTCAAAACTCGACATTTTCGCACGAAAAAAATTATGTGATGCTGATACAAAATCGCTAATATTTCAAGGTTATGGTGCTGCCAGATGTCCAATCTTGCGATGTGACGTTTTACATCTGACAATTTCAACCATAACTTACTAGTTGGGCCATCTTTTGTCAAACGGCGGAGACTTATTTGTACTCCAAATATTACGTACTCGTATAAGATAATACTCCGCCATATGAGAAAAAAGGTAAGCCTCAATAATTATCTTCTAGTATTTTTATGAATCATTTGTTTTTAACTGTGTATTGCCGCGTCAAATTATTTATGTTTTACAGTGTATCGTAACTATGTACAGTCAGTATTTTGAAGCAAAGATATGCCTTAACGTCAGCATCTTTTAAGTACATGGATTAGGAGATTGGTAAGTAGATTGGGATCAGCGTAGGACCGGTATCCACTGTGCAACTAGTACTCGGTGACAATCGTGGCAATCAATTGGTCTTACATTCGGCAACTTGAGGAGGATTGATAGCAAAACGTGAAGAGATTTTACAACTTTTGCAAACAGCAAAGTTGTCATCCTCTCCATTATGGTTTCGCGATTTGGCGGTGGAATGCTGCAGTATGTACGGCAAGAAACTTTTAAAACTCACATTTTCCGGTAACTGCATGTACATGCAACCAACTACAGTGGATTATTTGTTTACTCTCGAGCATTGCATTGACCATATGTACTCATGGTTATATGAAAATACATATAGTATTAATACAAAATGTAGAAATTTTGTAAAAATTCTTCGAGAGAAGAATATTACTGGAACGGATAATGCAATATCGGCGATACGCAATAGCGGAGACTTTGACAGTTCACTCATCGATTGTGAGCTATTGGCGTGCGCAATAAATAATATTATGTATGAAGTATTGAACAAATAATCTGTATATGCAACACTTTCAAAAGATATAAATTATAAATTGTAATCACAAGATCTGTTGTTTATTTATATTACTCCTTTTCTTTTTTCCCTATTTCTTGATACACCACAAATTATTTTAAAATGTTACTTGGTCTTTTGCGGAGCACAACGAATGTGATACATAACACGCAAACGCTTGCAAAATCTTGTCGCGGGAGCACAGTGTACAGAGTGTTGCGTCAACATACATGTCAGTACAACAAGTCACCTGCCCGTTAGGCGCGCGTGGCCGGTAATGCAGGACTGATAATGCGGGACTTGCCGATATAATTATATGCCTACTTTATCCAATGAAATGTGCAATATTTCTAATTATCACGATCGTAACGGATATATATATATATATATATATATATATATATATATATATATATATATATATATATATATATATACACATTGTTCGGGATTCGACGCCAATGAGCTGCCGATATAATATTCTAGAACCTTCAATAGATTCAATAATATTTCAGAAAATCGAGAGAACACGTAATATCAATTCCGAATCTCGAACATATTTATTCTCGAGTGATATCGAGCAAGGACACGTAAACAAGCGAGTCCGTGGCGCATGCTGTATAATCATATTGCTTCGTTAAGTAGTCTTTGACGTTGGCATAGCAACCGCGGCCGAAACAACGATTCCGCGAATCAACAGCCGGCACGCGCCGCGGATCCTCGCTTCGCAACACTTTATCTCCTTTTAAGGAGATCAAGGAATGCTTTAATCTCACGACAATAAAACCGCCAATCCGCGCGCGACAGAGCACAACCCAACGGGTATATTAGATACCGTGCGCGGCAATTCGCAAGATTCGCTTTCTAATCGTGGCATAATCGTTATCGTACAAAACGCACTCGTAGTCCTGAAAAAAGGGAGACGATCCTTTCGTGGCATTCAGTCGGGCGACTCGCAACTGCTTCAGGGGAAGCCAGTTACATCCGCCACAGTTGGGTCTGCAGTGCGCAAAGCTTTAACTGTCGGCGATTGTGCTCTCTCGCGCGATCGAGTTCAGCAGCGGCAAGATTTCCAAATCGCTAATTGTGCTCGGGCTACCAAGCTTTCTGTCGCGATCATTGAGACCGGCTGACCGCGGATAAGAAGATTTCCGTGTGCTGAGCAATCAAGGCAATTTCAAGATCGCGCTGACCAAGAGCGCACACAGAATAAAGTTGTTTTGTTGAGACATCAGCTCACGTTAATTTGTCGTCAACCATACCATCTCCCGTTCTTCACGTCACCGGATCTCGTGCGAGGCCGTCCCGGCAAACAGACTTTGCGCTAACCAAAAACGCAAATCTGATACATATATATATATATATATATATATATATATATATATATATATATATATACACGGAATAATTAAAATTAATAAGAGGATAAATAAAACAAAATATTTTTTGCTCAACATAATTTCTTAATTTTTTCCTGACGTTAAACTATTTGATAAAAATTAGAAATTACAGAGAGATAATACAGAAACAGTTATAAGCCTTATATTCCATCTCAGAGATAGCTCTTGCAAAATAATGAATCGACCGGAAACGAAATTAATGATCGCAACTTAACCGATGACAACTATTAAACTTTTTATACTCTTTTTAAGGTGAAGATTCAAACGTGAATGAGAATATTATCATACAAAATAATTAGTGAAAATATTGCCACTGCATTATCGATCCTGCATTACCGGCCACGCTTGCCATACGGGTAAGCAACCTGTCGTACTGATTTGTATGTTGACGCAACATCCTGTACATGCTCATTAGTAATAAGAATATCATGTGTCACATTCTTCTTCTCGCGCATCGTACTGTCGAATGCATACGTTTGCAAAATGTCATCGCGCAGTGATATTTAATACGTTTGCAAATTCTTAGATTTTGAAGCTGCAACTCAAAAAATATACGCCGCAAAATACGCGAGCGGACGGCGTGGGCGGCGCGGAAAATCCGCCGCGAAACGCTGCAAAGTACGCCGCGAATTGCCATGAAAAATCTGCCGCGGATCGATAAAATAATCTATCGAAAGAATTATGTAAATATGCAAAAATTATGTAAATATATGTGGGAAAGATCCAAGGGGGATACTATGGTATTAACGGAACAGAATAGACTAATACGATATTTTTAATACGATATTTTATTCCAAGACAAAGGTCGTGTTCGCTCGACCGCTCTGGAGAGACTGACTATTGTCTCCTTGCCCGAATATACACGCGCAGGGACAAAAACGATCGGGCGCTGCGCGCAGTTTTCCTACGCGCGGCGTATTTTTTAGGAGCGCATCTAACGCGCCGTTATCGGCGTCGAGATCGAAGAGACGGAGTTAAGGTTTACTTGGCACGGCACCGCAACTTCTAGAGATCGTCCATCCTGTCGAATCGATCGTCCTGATTGATATAAATAAAACGAGAACGTTGAGTTAAGAACTAAATGACATAGAATGTACGAACAAAATAATAAGCTATAAAATGAAACATATCATGCAATTAAAATAAACTATATGCACGCACTTAATCGCGTATCCATAGTTTCATGCGATCTGCGGACACTACACCATTATATGGTAGTTGCGTAACTTGAAATCCTGGGATATCACGTACAACGTAACGGTCGGAATTTCAGACTTTATGCACGACGTATGGTCCCTTGTATTTCGGGATGAGCTTTTTATTTACTCCGGGGGTAGTGTCGACATTCGCAAGCATAACATAATCTCCTACATTGTAAATGGTCGCTTCCTTATGCGTACGATCATATGCTCTCTTATTCGCGGCTTGGGTATCAATTATTTTATCCGAAGCAACTTTTCTTAACTCTATTAAATTGCGATTTTCCGAGGTTTGATTATCTAAAATTAAGCGTAAAACGTCATTGATTTGCCCGAGTTGATCTACGCCAAACAATAATCGGCTAGGAGTATTTCCGATCGATCTACACACTGTGTTATTTATCGCGTATTCTACCCAGGGAAGCGTCAAATCCCATTTTTTCGGATCTTCGCACAGTTTGGCGATCATAGGAGTCAAGACCCTATTTAACCTTTCCACTTGCCCATTAGCTCTTGGCGTGCCAACGGTAACTAAGATGTGATCTATCGACTCTTGTTTCGCAAAGCTCTTGAACTCATCGCTCGTAAACGCACTACCGCGATCACTAATGAGACGTCTTGGCTTACTATAATCCCGGGAATAACTCTTTATGTGCTTTATGGATTCGCTCGAAGTTGTAGACTTACCTGAGTAGAGACGTATAAACTTAGTGAAGGCATCAATAATCGACAATATGTACCTATGGCCGTTACCAGTCTTCTCTAGCGGTCCATAATGATCTATATGATACGTCTGAAAAGGTAAATATCCCTTCGGATTAACATGCAAGTATCCTTCCGATTTTCCACTCAGCGACTAAAACTCTATGCACTTCAAACAATTATTTATATAATTTCTTATTTTAGCTTGCATATCTGGGAACCAGTACACTTTGGTGACGTTTAGAATTACTTTGTTACTACCGACCCCTACGTGGCCAAGGTCGTCGTGACAAGAGCGTATAACATTGTTTTCCATAGAGTCGGGTACATAGAATAATAGTTTATGTTTGTTAACCTTCCGGTAAACAAGTCCGTCTCATAGCTCATACAATTTATTGTCGGTTTCTTCTAACCTGTCACGGATTTCGCAGATTTTCTGATCTTGGTCTTGTTTTATCGAGAGTGTCTGCTCGAAAGTATTGCTTTCTAACACTAAGACGCTATGGCATCGACTGAGTGCGTCCACGTGCGCCATACGCTTACCGGGTCGGTGTATTATTTCGTAATCATATTGCTGTAGGAGCATAGCCCATCGTGCTATTCGCGGATTAACTGTTTGTTTGCTTAAAGTAAGCCGGAAGTTATCGCAGTCCGTAATAATTTTAAATTTGATTCCAGACAAATATATATGAAATCTTTTTATCGCGTATATAACAGCTAAGCATTCGAGCTCGAAGCTATGATACCGGGACTCTGCGTCCGATGACTAAAATACGATATCGGTCTAAAGTGTCGGGAGCGGTGCATTTGAACACAGCCAATCACAGCACCGTGTGATTAGATACATTTTTAGGGTCCCTTGGAACAGCGACTTGTGATTGGACTGTGTCCAATTGCCCCGTGTCCAACTGATATACACCCTAAAGTGTCCATCATCCTGTTTCTGCAGTAGGATAGCACCGAATCCGCTCGCACTTGCATCGCAATGTAATTCTGTAACCGCCGTCGGACAGTAAATTGCTAATATCGGTCTATTCGATAGGCACTTTTTCAATATACCAAGCGCGTCATTTTCTTCGACTCCAAATTTAAATTCAGTACTTTTTTTTAGCAAGTCGTACAACGGTTTTACCACAATAGAAAATTTCGGAATGAATCTTCTAAAATAACTAGCGAGTCCTATGAACCGTTGAACTTCTTTCGTGTTACGCGGGACAGGATAATTAATAACCGATTCGATATTCGCCGCGCTTGGTTGAATGCCATTTTCGTCAATCGAATATCCGAGATAAACAATTTTATCGTATAGGAAGGAACATTTATCTAGTCGGAATCTGAGCTTGTGTTGTCATGCTATCTCAAATACTTCCCGTAAGATATCAAAGTGTTCTTTCATTTCCTCAGTGGCTATCAGTATATCGTCTATGTATATCAAAATTTTATCCCGATCAATCATCGATTTAAATATGCTGTGAACATATCTTTGGAAGACTCGAGGTGCGTTAGTTAGTCCAAACGGCATTCTGAGATACTCAAATTGGCCCATCGGAGTGATGAAAGCTGTATATCTGACCGAAGGTTCAGCTATCGATATATGATGGAACCCATTTTTTAAGTCTAAGGTACTGTAAATTTTTTTATTTTTTAGTCGATCTAAATGATCTTCTATCAAGGGAGTCGGGAAGTTATTTCTGATAGTAATCTTATTTAACTCTCTATAGTCAACACATAATCTCAAATTTCCGTTCTTCTTTCGTACAAATATTATTGGGCTAGCATATGGAGAAGTGCGTTCTCTAATTATTCTCTCTCTAGTTAGATCGTCTAAGATAGTTCGAAGCTTTATTTTATCTGCGTATGCTAGTCGTCGCGCTCGGAAGCCAATCGGTTGCTCATGTTTCAAACATATGGTCATCGGAGGTTCGCATATCGGCGGCTGTGGCTCTTTATCAGTGAGATACGCATCCGTATATATTTCTTTCAATGTCATTATCGCGTCGCGCGGAACATTCGGATTAACATTTAATTCAGATTCGTCTTTTGCCGGATCCGTATAATCAATATGCAGTATTTGCTCGGCAAAATCGCTTTCAGACGAAGGGTTAGCTATATTTCGCGAGATCCGTAAATTTTTATCGATCTCTAATTTTATCGCAGGATTTGAGATAAAATCTCGCCCTAACAACGTGGCGGCACTCATTGTGGTATTCGGCACAATAAAAAATTTAACGCGCACGTCGACGCCGTTAACGCTAATGACCTCTTCGAAATTACCTAGCAATTCGATTCGCGAATTATTAACGCCATTATACTGATAACCGTTCGATTCGACAGGGAGGCGACAATTAACCGACACATGCTTGGGCTTTATTAAACTGATCGGTGATCCGATATCAATCACAGCTTTGAGATTATACTGATGTGCGTTACCTTCGCAATCAGAAACTTCGTAACAAATAGACACTACATATGGTTCTACATCGATGACCGGTTGGATCAAATTTGTCTCGGTCGATGATCTCGTCAACTCGTCATTAGGGACGTCAGCCTGTTTATACACCTTCCCTTCTGCCGTGGCTCTTGGTTTCTTGCAATCAGCGGCGCGGTGACCTTTCCCTTTGCAATTGAAACACCTCATGGTCCCTCGTTGCACTGCATTAGCTCCGATACGTCCAGGTGTAGTCATCTTAACCTCCTTCTTAGATTTCATGGAATCTTTCCTCGTGACATTTCGTTCGGATGTAAAATCACTCTTCAACATAATTTTTTCGAACGCTCTCATCAACTCTGACGTATTCTCGAAACGTTGTAATCTCGCTTGGTCTTGCAACCTCGGATCTGGCACACTGTCGATGATATAGTCGGTGAGCTCGCTGGACTTGATCGGTACCCAATTTGCTAGAATCACCTTGTCGATAATATTCGTTGAAAGTCTCGCTCGTCTGCCATGTTCGACGTTCAAATTCTCTTCTCAACGTCAGTTCACTCGAACGGTGATCGAAAAATCGTCTCATCTCACTCAGAAGATCTGTAATGTTCAACCTTCAAGTCTTGAATGGAACCAGCTCATCGCTTTTCCTTTTAGCCTCGAGGTTATTAGTACTCTCATCGCGTTGTCATCTAGGTTATAGGTGTCGCGTAACAGCTCGACTTGTTGTTCCCACTTTCAATAATTGTTACCGGTGCCGTCAAATTCACTTACTAGATCCTTGATCGCTCTTACGTTGTAGTTGCCATGGTCACTAAAAGCAGGGTTTCTGACATCGCTCGCAGTTGTTTGGTCCCTCAATTCAGCTTCGCGTCTCATCAACTCGACCTCACGCCAAAGCAGATCTCTCTCGCGCCTGATTAGCTAGAATTCGTATTCCTCTTCGCAAGTTCTTCTTTGAGGAGGATTCGGGCGAACCCCCTCGTGTCGAGCCTCATGCAGGACGTCATCCTCTGTCTCTTGAATCTTTTCATTCATATCGACTATTCGACGTGCTTCGTCCAGTGCGCCAGAAGCGTTTCGTTGCAGCCGCAATATTAGGTCAGCTTTGTGGCCTGTCGTTGGGAGATCTTTCTCTTTCTAGATTTCCTTCAGCTGAGCAATGGTATATCCTGTACTTTTCATCTCGATTACGACTGACGTAACGTCCGAACACTCGCGACACGATAACGCAACTTTCCGGCACACAGCCTCAGCTACGTTTCTGCACACAGCAACAGTCGCGGCGTACTCTTTTCACAAGCGATTGCACCGAAAACACGCGAATCTAATGATCACGCAAGTTGATCCCACTTCTGAATTCTGTGGGAAAGATCCGAGGGGGATACTATAGTATTAACGGAAATCACACAGAATAGACTAATACGATATTTTATTCCAAGACAAAGGTCGTGTTCGCTCGACCGCCTTGGAGAGACTGACTATTGTCTCCTTGCCCGAATATACACGCGCAGGGACAAAAACGATCGGGCGCTGCGCGCAGTTTTCCTACGCGCGGCGTATTTTTTAGGAGCGCATCTAACGCGCCGTTATCGGCGTCGAGATCGAAGAAACGGATTTAAAGTTTAGTTGGCACCGCAACTCCTACACATATCGGTATATAATATCAGTAATTACCGATCATTGGCAATATCGGTATTTGATAAATATGCTGGTAAAAATTATGTAAATATATGTTACTAAAAAATTGCTAATATATATTGCTAAAAAATGTATTTAAATGTTGATATAATATCGGTAATAAATTACCGACCGTTGGTAATATCGGTTGTAATATTGTGTAATTATATGTTGGTAAAAATTATGTAATTAAATGTTGGTATATAATATCGGTAATAAATTACCGATCGTCGGTAATGTCGGTATGCCTCTCGTGACGTCATATCCCCATGACGTCATACCCACCGTGAAGTCATACCCCCCGTGACGTCTACGCCCGCGCCGCTGTACCTCCTCACAACCCCCTCAGAGGACCTGGGTTAGAATCTTTACTGTATACCTACTAACTAGTTAAAAAGTTAAAAGTTAAGTTAAAAAGTTAAATGGCTTTAACTTACAAGGAGATGCCACAATCTGCTAAATCGATTTCTGAACGAGACATAGCACGTTCGCTAGTTGCGATGTTAAGCATCAACATCCTAATTGGTGTTTGTGCCAATGGGCCTTTGTTTGTGAGAAATTACTATATAAAGTTTGGGTTGCGGGACTATATCATGGATATGGCTAAAAATGCAACTGTCTTTTAGCGAGGCGACGTGGCCGAACAGATTGGGGCTCCCATGTCGAAAATTTTTGAGCCGGAAGCGAGCGTTCGAAACCCGGCGACGAATTATCCTTGTACGGTGTTTTCTTTTTCTTACCTTAAGGCATGTAATTAATGTTTTTCGAATATGATACATTTGTTTTGCATATGTCTCATTTTTATGCTATTAATCAGGGGTAATTAGAGAAGTTTCAGGCTTGTTTAACGCAAACACGAATATAGACACATATTTTGCATTGCTTACAATAAAATATATATTTTAGTACATCACTTTCGTATGAAAACATTGTATATAACATTGTCATATAATAAAACATTGTCATATAATAAAACATTTTTATTTAATAAATCATTATCGTATAATAAAACATTGTCATGTAATAAAACATTGTTATATAATAAAACATTGTCATATAATAAAACATTGTCATATAATAAAACATTGTCACATAATAAAACTTATACGCTATAAACATCTTTTATTTTTTCGCAATGTTGCGGATGGAATTCTGTATAAAAACAATGAAAACATAATAAATGTTTGCACCAACTGCACTCAATGAATGCATTATTTTGAATCCATCCGCAGCATTGCGAAAAAATGAAAGATGTTTATAGCGTATAAGTTTTATTATGTGACAATGTTTTATTATATGACAATGTTTTATTATATGACAACGTTTTATTATATGAAAATGTTTTATTATATGACGATGTTTTATTATACGACAATGTTTTATTATATGAAAACGTTTTATTACATGACAATGTTGTATACAATGTTTTCATACGAAAGTGATGTACTAAAATATATATTTTATTGTAAGCAATGCAAAATATGTGTCTATATTCGTGTTTGCGTTAAACAAGCCTGACACTTCTCTAATTACTTCTGATTAATAGCATAAAACGAGATATATGCAAAACAAATGTATCATATTCGAAAAACATTAATTACTTGCCTTAAAGTAAGAAAAAAAAACACCGCACAAGGATAACTTCGTCGCCGGGTTTCGAACGCTCGCTTCCGGCTCAAAAATTTTTGACGTGGAAACCTCAGTCTGCTTGGCCACGCTGCCTCGCTGAAAGGCACTTATATTTTTAGTTATATCCGTGATACAGTCCCGCAACCCAAACTTTATATTGTAATTTTTGACAAACAAAGGCCCATTGGCACAAACCTCAATTAGGATGTTGATGCTTAACATCGCAACTAGCGAACGTGCAATGTCTCATTCAGTAATCGATTTAGCAAGTTGTGGCATCTCCTTGTTAGTTACATTTTTACTTTACTCTTAACTTAGTTATACTTTATTGGTAACTATTAACTTTTAATTCAATTATCTTGAAGTTAATCGTGCCATAAAGGTGTTACAAGACGTCAAAAGTCTGTTCAGTGCAGGAGAGCTCATTTATGACAATCTTCGAGAAAAAGTATCCAATAAAAAGTATCCCGCATTAATCATATGAAAAAAGTGGTTTCAGTCGAATTGACTGAAACTATGATATTTTGTAGCTTATGAATTAGGCGGGTTAGATTAGGTTATATATACACACATACACATGTATGTACGTACGCACACACACAAATTTTTTGGATCTAATAGTGTCAAACATACTAATAGAATAACTATCGATACAAATACACACATACCAATACACACCCATATTACACCCCCCCCTCCCGCACCACATACATATATTGAAACATGAATCTATTCAATAATGGACACACGTATCGTCATATATAAATGCCTATACAGTTAAAAAAACAATCTGTCTACTGTAAATAAAGGTTTAGATCTAAAATAGCAACTTTCTAATGGCACTAGAAGAAAAACTATCTATTTTTTCACTTTTTGTTAAAGATTTTTGATCAGCCACTCCTAAGCTACAAAATATCATAATTTAAGTCAATTCGACTGAAACCACTTTTTTCATATGATTAATGCGGAGTCCTTTCGAAAAAACTATGTTACTTAAATTTAATAAGTATCTATAAATAAAACATGTTTCCAAATAAGATGTATATTTTTTTCCATTATTTGTAAAACTGAAGTCATAAAATGAAACAAATTTAACTTTTAACATTTAATTACTTTTTTTTATTAACTTAACTTTTAATTCAATTAATTTTATTATGGGTTAACTTTATCTTAACTAAGTTAAATTTTCAAAGCCATTAACTTTAACTTAATTTAGTTAAAAAGAAAAGTTAACTTACCCAACCCTGCTTAAGAATCTTTGTTGATGCATTGCAACTTTGCTCTATGCATACAGCACTATAACTAGTATTTAAATTAAGCGGCACGGTGATGTCACGACGTTAAGTAAAAAAACTTTTAACGCAAAATATATGAAGCAGAAACGACTATGTTCACATGAAACATCACGACACAAGTAGCTCTTTCTTGAGATTTTGAGTTATCGATTTTTAATTAAGAAACCTCAGGAATGCCGCAATAAAAAAAGTAATCTTATCATGAGATCAACATGCGCAGTAAAATTAACTTATATGACCATATTGCGTAAGGTGTAGACTCTATATAAATATCCGCAATAATTGAAAACGGTTATTTCATTTGAAGATTATATTTAATATGTTATATACTATATGTTATAAGTACTATTTTATTGACGCCTTCAACTAGCGCATAAAATGCACACAATGCAGATTGGCGTCGCGTTGTCCGAAAGAAAACGCGGAAGTGCACGCGCTGCAGAAAGCATTGCGCTGCACATTCCAAACTGCACACGGCATTTAACCATCGAGCGATTTGCGAGATTTTTAACATGTTCAAGATTTTCGGGAAGATATAAAAGATTATAGCCAGACACCTAGCAGGTTGGTTAATCAACGACACATGCGCGATACGCACGTAGACGTACAATCCTACATCCTCGTCCGACGCGACGCATCAAGTCTCACGATTACCATCCCGTGGACAGGAAGCTTGTCGAATATAATTGTAACCAGGATTCGAAGAATCAGGATTTCAAGAATAGAAGGACAACCAAATAAATCTTGTTATTAGCTTATTGTGGCTCAATTAATTTACATCGCGCTCCTCTCAGTACAGTGATTACGCCGGGACCACAGCTCAATTTCGGCGTCCTCCGCCACATAAGCGCTACAAATATTATTATCAGTTGACAAAGTTATTTTTTTTGCTGTATATTTTTAAATATTTCTGTGAATATTTTATACACTTTGCTCCCTATTATCGTAAAAAGCAAAACTAAAATTATTGCGTTTTGATTTATTCATTTATTTTTTATTTATTATATATTTTTTATATCAAAAAAGAAGAAAGAAAAGAAAAAAAAATAACATAAAAAATAATATACGAAGATATAAGATTAATTATAAAGTATGTTTCATTTTGTATATAATCACAGTTGGAGACAAATATTTTATTTTAATCTTTTTCAAAATAATGTTATTTAATTCGTGGAATGTCATACTGTTACTGTATGCAACATTCTCGAATCTCAATCTTTTACAAAATCCGATAACTTCGGAGGAAGTGAAAATGAAGGAGAAGATTGAATATATACTTAAAGAAATAGAAGATAAAAACGAACTTGAAATAGAAGAGGAACAAAAACTACATTTTTATGATTTAAATGAGATTCTAGAGACAGAAATAGTTGAACTGTTTGAGCATAATGAAGGTAATAATTATCTTTCAGAAGAAGTTATTTGTAGTTGAAGCAGCAATATAATGTGACTATAAAAGACAAGCTGTAGAATACTGGAAAAACAAGACCAAAATCGTTGGGATCGTTTAAACGAATGTAACCGCGATGTGTCGCGTTTCGAATCGCTCGTTGGTTCGGGTTCGTGATAGGCGGAATAATTTGGAAACAGTGTTTTATTTAACAAAATTTAATAATATATTTAAATGCTTCGATGGTGGTGATTACATTTATATCAAATAATGAGTGTCGACGCCGTTGGTTTTGGTCGTGTGACAGAGGCTTGTTTAGACGACGGTTCGCGAGATGTGACGCGCAGTGCGCGGGACGCGGACGGTGTCAGTGCCGCGTATTCGCAAGTTCGTCTTGTTGACGTTTCTTTCGGTGTCTTGCCTCTTTAACTGCGGTTGACAACTTCTTGCAGCGATTTTAGCTGCGTTTCGGAATCGTATAGTGTACACGGTCGGTAAGACTGCAGCGTAGCTGCACGCGGGGTATTGCCTTAGCGGCGATTCCTTCGATCTCTTATCGCGAAGATTTGATTCGGTTCGGTATATACGATGCGGCCGTCGGTCCTCGTACACGGGACTTTAGCTTTCGGAGTTTCCTTTGTAATTAAACGAGCCCAGCTCGTTCTGACACGATTGCGGATGAGGTACCACGATGCCGTGGACGCGCCTACGTCGCGGTAACGGAATTCGTCCGATCTCCCTTCTGGAGATCGCTCCCGATTATCGTGAAGGTCATCTCGCGTCCCTGCGAGGCGACGACGGTATAATCCTGATGCGGATTCTGAAGACGCGGTGTCGAAGCTACGCTACAACGATGCGTAACTTCGAGTCCAAGCTAATGAGTTCGCACGCGGCGACTCGATACGTGGTGATCTCGATCGCGCTAAGGCGAAGGCGAGATCCGGTGCACGGTGGTGAAGGTTGCAATTAAGCGCCTCTCCGGTGTATCGGTTCTAGGCCCTTCGATGGCCGTGGAACCTTGCGGATAGCGGTAGTATTCTAGTGTCGGCGTCACGAATCCGTGAACTGACGGCGGAGTGATTAAAGTCGCCAATCGACGAGCAGTAATCTGCCAGGAACGGAGTAGAAGCGAATGTCGATGACACGAATCCGTGCAACGACGGCGGAATGATTACAGTTGCCAATCGACGAGCAATAATCTGCCAGGAGCGGAGTTTGCGGTTCTCTCTCAGAGCGGACTATCGGAATCGGATTCTTTTTCGAGAGCGGTAGATCGGATTTGATTCTCGGGCGAGAGCGGTCAATCGAATCTCTCTTGATTACGATTACGCGGCGTTTTATATTTTGCGAATCACACTTGATTCGCTGTTTATCGCAGCTGTTCGGCGGTTGCGCTGTTTACAATTTAGAGAACAGTTTGTCTTTTCTCGTTGTTTTGCGTTTATGCTTTTTTCGTAGCGATCTATACGGATCGTTACACGAAGATATAAACAAGTAACGTTATTACAACAATTGCGACGATGAGAGAAATACATCAATGCAGGTGGTACTAGAAGAGGAAAATTACAAAGCATTTCTGATTAAACATTAAACTATTTCAACAAAGCGGTTGAAAGAAGAATAATACTTCATGATATCGACATCGGTCGATGAGCTTCTTTTGAGCAACAAGAGGAAAATGTAGCAGGATTATAGCGTCACATTTGTGGATACAAAGATTCAGAATCAGAATTGGAAAATAAGTGTGATACATTTATAACAAATGTGAAAAATTTTGTTAATCAATATGCAGTAGAAAATGTTTATAATTCGGATCAGAGTAAATTCCAGTTCACGCTGGTCGTACTTTAGCAAAGAAAGATACAAAAGCAATAGAATGTGTAGTACAGTCTGTATCAACAACCACGCATAGTTACACAATACAGCCGACTATTTCTGCTGATGGTAGACTATTGTCGCCTCTTTTGACCGTATTAAAAGAATCCATAGGAAGGTTTGGTCCACAAGTACAGGAATCATTATTTAACGTTCCTAATATTTATGTAATGGCTTCAAAGTTAGGTAAATTAATATCAATTAAAAACCTGATTGAGAGAAGTTTTCTTTCAGAAAATCGAGCTACAATCCGTATTACTATTATATTTTTGGACTGAACATTGTCCCAACATAATTGCCGAAACTAGACCAGATTCTGCAAATACAAATATTATGTTACTAACAATTCCGGCTGGTATAACGGGAGAAACACAACCACTAGATATATATGGCTTCCGCATGTGGACAAATTTTATCAAATATTTTTTTGACATTGTTATGTTATTAGATCTTGCAATTGATCTTCATGATAGGAACAATATCTTGAAATTGCAGTTATTAATGCACCATTAATTCTCGTCATCCAGATTTTAAAATTTATTTAAATTTGCAAGATTCAAAAGTGAATATTTACGAAGGTAGTCCCAGAAGTACCCAGCCTAACAAAGAAAACACAAAGATTTTGAAAAAATATATCTATTTCTCAACATAGTCTCCTTTTAGCTCGATACACTTTTCCCAGCGATGTTCAATAGCTTCGATACCATGTTTATAGTTTAGAGAACCATCGAGTTCCTCAAAATAGTTATCAGTCGCAGACTCCACCTCTTCATTGTTAGCAAATCTTTTATCACCAAGCCATTTTTTCAAGTTTGGAAATAGATAATAATCTGAGGGGGCTAAATCTGGTGAATAGGGTGCGTGAAAAAGCAATTCGAACTTTAACTCATTGATTTTGGCTATCGCAATAACGGACGTGTGAGCCGGTGCATTGTCATGATGAAACAACACTTTCTTTTTCGCCAAATGCGGACGTTTTTCTTGATTTCATCACTCAAACGCTGCAATAAGTTCGCATAATACTCGCCGTTGATTGTTTTTCCTTTTTGAAGATAATCAATGAAAATTATCCCACGCACATCCCAAAAAACTGACGCCATAACCTTGCCAGCCGATGGAGTTGTCTTCGCCTTTTTCGGAACCGATTCTCCCCTTTCAGTCCATTGTTTCGACTGTTCTTTCGTCTCAGGTATGAAATGATGAACCCATGTTTCATCCATGGTTATGAATCGACGCAAAAACTCGGCTTTATTACTGCGAAACATCGCCAAACACTCAATTGAAACATCACGACGCTATTTTTGTTCAATTGTGAGCAAACGCGGCACCCATCGTGCGCACAGCTTTTTCATGTCCAAATTTTCAGTCAATATGCGATGTACAGCACTTTTTGATATGCCTACCATGTCAG
>NW_022639589.1:888483-889552 GCF_010583005.1 Odontomachus brunneus | reverse complement strand
ATGTCCAAATTTTCAGTCAATATGCGATGTACAGCACTTTTTGATATGCTTACCATGTCAGCTAATTCGCGCTTTCAGTCGACGGTCATCCAATACCATTTTGTGAATTTTCGTCACCATTTCTGGCGTGGTCACCTTATTTGGTCGACCACTGCGATGTTCGTCTTGGCAGCTCTTACGGCCTCTTTTAAACTCTGCCACCCAATATTTTATTGTTGTAAACGAGAGAGCAGACTCCCCCAGAGTAGAATCTAGCTCAATTTTGATATTGGTTAGACTGAGACCTTTCAAATGAAAATATTGTATCACATAACGATGACCAATTTTCTCCATGTTTACAAATGTACTGAGAGCGTTCACTATTGATGGCTGCCAAACTAATACTAAACAACGTAGCGTCTTGAAACTTCAAACTTCAGCTTTATAAGGTTGATGCTTTCCATGAGCACCACTTTTGTAACGAATATGTGCCATAAATAAAGCACATTTATTTTTTGTGTGTGCAAATTCTCTTTCGATTTTTCTTAATATTTTATTAATTATTTGATTAATATTGTATAATAATATTATAAATTGTAAACATTATACACGTTACATATATACAATTGTCTATGTATTATTTTTCTACGGTTCATTATATTCCCCTACTTACAGTAACGTATCTACTTATAGTATCTATCTACTTGGGCAGTGTAGCGCCTATGACACAATGTTATCATGTCGTTTTCCAAAGATTTAAAGGAGGCCAACTTCTATTAGTATATATATAGTATATTACTATATGTTACTATATATACTATATATACAGTGTGTCCCATAAGTTCAGCAACGGCAAGAAAACTCGGCGGGGGAGCATTTTAGAGAAAAATGTTTCAAATAAAAGTTATAAGGCTTAAAAAGTCGCATTTAATGACAGTAGTTATTTGTCCTAAAATGACGTCGCCAAAGTCAGGACAAGGTCAACTTTGCGTTTTAGATAGAAATACATATTTTTTATTACGGCATTTTATTCTACGTGAAAATGCAAACAACTTTTGTTTGAGAAAATTTTTTATACGACCTCTATTTT
>NW_022639589.1:886542-888473 GCF_010583005.1 Odontomachus brunneus | reverse complement strand
TGCGTTTAACGGTGAGTTAGTCGCGGGTGAAAAACGTGCGGTAAAGAGCATCGCTACGAAAAATTGTGAACTCTTTTCCACATCCAACTTAGAGGATTGGTACGAGCGACACATCGTCGAGCCCACATTAGCATCGTTGGAGGAATTCCAGGAACGCGATAGCGGGTGGGCATTATCACGAATATTCAATTTTACAATCAATGTGAACAAATACAATCCGTTGCACGCGGGATGTCACTTTGAGTTACCGCGTGTGATACAACTGAAGCGGGCTGTGATCAATGTCAAATCTCCGGACAATGCATGTTTCACGAGGGCAATAGTTGCGACTCTGTATCCAGCCGAATTACATGCAGAACGTGCGTCATCGTATCCCCATTACACGAACGTGCTCATTCTTCAAGGCATTGAGTTCCCCAGGAAAATTAATCAAATTACAAGATTTGAACTATTAAACGATATATCCATCAATATATACGGCATCATGGAAGAAAAGAACGAAGCCATTGTTCCAATACGTCTCAGCGACGAAAAGAGGGAAAAGCATGTCAACTTGCTGCACATTTCGGATACTCGAGACCACAACATGGGACACCTCGCCTGGAGCAAAGACTTATCCCGGCTCGTGAGCTCGCAGTTGAACAAATATAATGGCAGAAAATACATTTGCGATCGGTAAGTACATTTCACGAATTCATTGTATCAGAAGTATGCAATAAGGCGATAAAAATTGCAATATTTGTAGGTGTCTGCACTACTTCCATTCCAACGAGAAGCTGGAGAGTCACGCGGTAGACTGCCAAAAAATTAACGACTGTATCATCATTCTACCCAACGAAGACAATAAATGGCTGAGTTTTAGCAATCACAGCAGGAAGGAGCGAGTTTCCTTTGTGATATACGCCGACCTAGAGTGCACACTGGAGAAGACGGCAAGAGATGGAGAGGATCGCAAATTGTACACATACCAACATCACAGGGTATTTAGTATAGCATTTTATATACGTTGCTCGTACGACGATTCATTATCTGAATTTCAAAGTCGTCGTGATAGTGACTGCATCTCATGGTTCGTCGGGCAACTCGAAGAAATAGCACACCGCGTAAAAGTAATATTATCATCCAATGTCCCCATGGAAACTTTGTCGAAAGAACAGTGGGCTACATTTCATAACGCGACGCAATGTCACGTGTGTGAGAAACCATTCACAGCAGACGATACGCGCGTACGCGATCATTGTCACTTCACCGGCCGCTACCGAGGTCCAGCACATTCAAATTGCAATTTAAATTACAAAAATTCATATTACATTCCAATCGTTTTCCATAATTTATCCGGCTACGATTCACATTTTATCATCAAGGAAATAGCAAATGCATTTGAAGGTTCAATCGATGTGCTACCGATAACAAAAGAAAAATACATTTCGTTTACAAAGAATGTTCAAGATACGGCAGATAAATACAAAAATATTGTAAAATTGCGTTTCATCGATTCGTGCAAATTTCTCAGCAGTAGTCTCGACAAATTGGCATCCTTTCTCACTAAAGACAAGTTGAAAATTGTACGGTCGAAATTTCAAAAATTATCCGTCGAAGAATTTAATTTATTGACGCGAAAGGGCGTCTTTCCATACGAATACGTAGATTGCGTGGACAAGCTGCAGGACACATGTTTACCGCCGCGAGAATAGTTTTACAGTTCGTTGACGGGTGATACAGTATCCGAGAGCGATTACGCGCACGCCGCGGAGATCTGGAAGCGGTTCTCCACTCGAACCTTGGGCGAATACAGCGACTTGTATTTAAAGACTGATGTCTTGTTATTGGCAGATATTTTTGAAAATTTCCGCGACAGCTGCATCACAAGTTATGGACTCGATCCCGCGCATTATTATACTCTGCCTGGATTTACGTGGGATGCAATGTTG
>NW_022639589.1:885208-886463 GCF_010583005.1 Odontomachus brunneus | reverse complement strand
TTACAAAGATTCACCGCGTGCTCCAATTCGCTCAATCTCCCTGGCTCCGCAGTTATATCGAATTAAACACGCAATTTAGAACGCGTGCAACTAATGATTTTGAGAAAAATTTGTACAAATTGATGAACAATGCGGTATTCGGCAAAACGATGGAAAATATTCGAAATCATGTCTGTCGCGGATCCGACGGATGAAGTTCCCGTCGGCGAGCGAACGAGCGCGCTGATCTCGCCTAGCGGTAGGCGCGGTGAGGTTGTAGGTGATAGCCGTATGACACAATATAGTTCACTCACAATCACTGCTTTATTTAGCGTTACACAAAAGAAATAGAGTTGAGCGCGAGCGAGGATCGACGGTTACAGCTGTACGACGGAGATCTTCTTGGTGCCGACGGCCGGGTCAGCCGATCGCGACGGAGATCTTGCTGAGCGCGTCGGAGGCGCTCCGCGGACGGATATCTTGAGCGCGAGCGACGGAAATCTTCCGCGTCCCAGACACCCGCGTTCGCGGCCGTCGGGCCAGCGCTCTTGCTTGAACAATACACAATCAGCGATAAGAAACACTAAGAGATGCGCGATAGCTCGTCGGTGGTCAGCGGCCGTAGACGCTGCGGCGACGCTGACCAGGATCCAGAACGATTGAGCGCGATCGCTTTTACGCGGCGAAGGTCGCGAGGAGTGCAGCCAGACCGGCGATGAGAGAGCGAGGCGAGAGCCGGCCCGAGAGATTGAGAATAATCTCTGGCGCTCGATGAGCCTCGCTAGAGAACCGAAAAACGCGAAGCTGCACGCGTACCGATACAACTGAATCGTAGCGGGTGATATCGGATGGTCAGCTTCAAGTTCGACCTACCGTTTTTTCCTATGCGGGATAAGCCACCCGGCAAGCGTCAAAAGAAACTTCTCGCGACGTTATACGATAAGCAACGTTATATTATCCATTACCGCAACCTGCAGCAGTGCACGCGCCACGGTCTTCGTATTACAAAGATTCACCGCGTGCTTCAATTCGCTCAATCTCCCTGGCTCCGCAGTTATATCGAATTAAACACGCAATTTAGAATGCGTGCAACTAATGATTTTGAGAAAAATTTGTACAAATTGATGAACAATGCGGTATTCGGCAAAACGATGGAAAATATTCGAAATCATGTCGATGTAAAACTGGAAACACATTGGGACGGTAGATACGGTGCAGAGGCAATAATCGCAAAACCAAATTTTCACAGTAGAAGTGTATTTTCGGAAAACTTAAT
>NW_022639589.1:884700-884818 GCF_010583005.1 Odontomachus brunneus | reverse complement strand
TAGCGATCATAGGGGTCACATCGGCAGGACGCATTCCGATGTTCCGGTGCTTGCGCTCGTTGTACTGCAACACGAGATGTGGTAGCGAGTCGATCCATCTGTAGGTTTCTTGTAATGT
>NW_022639589.1:884615-884690 GCF_010583005.1 Odontomachus brunneus | reverse complement strand
TTACGGGAGTATGTGCATACTCGACATATCAAAGGTTTGCTTGTATGAATTTTATCACGAGTACATGTATCCTCT
>NW_022639589.1:883919-884163 GCF_010583005.1 Odontomachus brunneus | reverse complement strand
TAAATAGAATATAAATCGTATATTGTATATTTTATGTGTAAATAGAATATATTTTATGTATTACATATAATAATTTTATGTGTAAATAGAATATAATATATGTATTACATATAATAATTTTATGTAAATAGAATATATTTTATGTATTACATACAGGGTGTTCAAAAAGTCCCGGACCGGTGAAATATCTCGAAAACTAAGCATTTTAGAAAAAAATGTTTCAGATAAAAGTTGTGGCGTTTAA
>NW_022639589.1:883573-883807 GCF_010583005.1 Odontomachus brunneus | reverse complement strand
TCCGGTGCTTGCGCTCGTTGTACTGCAACACGAGATGTGGTAGCGAGTCGATCCATCTGTAGGTTTCTTGTAATGTAAACATTTTCCACATGTCATTCTTTAGCGTACGATTGAATCGTTCCATGACGGAAGCCTTTATAACTGAATACGTCGAATAATGATTGATGTTGTGTTTCTTTGCGAGTCTCTGCACATCGGTATTGTAAAATTCCTTCCCCCGGTCTGTTTGCAAAT
>NW_022639589.1:877906-883439 GCF_010583005.1 Odontomachus brunneus | reverse complement strand
AAAAAAAAAAAAGCGAAGCAGTCGTCGGCGGGACTCGAACGCACGCCGCCGGCGCAAAAATGTATGGACGGGAGCCTTAGTCGGCTCAGCTACGCCGCTTACTCGAAAAAGATTCTAATGTTCTTCTTTACATGGGACATAGTTGCGTGACCCTAACTTTGTTTTGTAATTTCTCCTAAACGAAGGCCCATTGGCACAAACGCCTTTAGGGTTTTTATTAGCTACATGTAAGCTATCGAACGCACTATGACTCGTTGGAAAAGCGATTTCCTAATTGGCGTCATCTCCTTGTTAGTAAATATTTGCCTGAGTATCTATATACCTGGCTCAGTTCCTCTACTCGTTCCAAAAACGAGTGGGGGTCGCGTCCATCGAAATGACATCCCCATTTCCTTATCTGGTTCATTATTTTCGCGATTGATTCCCCAGGCTCCATCGTTGTAGCGGAATCGTGGCCCCCTGGCATCGCGACCTTATTTTCGGTTACTGTGCCGTTTACTTTTACTCGCGTCTGCAAATAATTCCGGTTGTCTTTTAGCTAGTTGTACGAGTCGTTGTCTCAGATCCTCGAATTTCCCCTCAGTATCTACGTTTTGTCTTTGTAGATGCTCTGTAATCTCGTTTTTTGATAATTTATATATCCACGACGTTATTCGCGCTCTGTACTCGGGCTTTACTTGTCTTACTTCGCGTATCAATCTGTTTGGGCGCCAATGTAACAGCCGTACTCCGCGTGTCGGTTGTTGTCGGTGCCAAGGAATTATTCACTTGTCGGAGTCCGGGTTCGTGAAATAAGACGACGTGGATTGTAATAAATAAAAATAACAAAAAGATTTATTGAGCCTTCGTACAGAGTAGTCGCTTTTTAATGTACAGTCCTCCTGGGAGACGGCGCCAGTTACCGGGTCGCGGTTTCGATGTGCCGCGACAGTTAAGACAGTAGGCGGAGCGTATAGCGCGAAGGCTAGGCTCGCCTCGGATATTCGGCAGGCGCGCACGAATCGCGACCGCTAAATCGCGACATGTACGAAGACTCAATAAATCTTTTTGTTATTTTTATTTATTACAATCCGCGTCGTCTTATTTCACGAACCCGGACTCCGGCGAGCGAATAATTCTTTGGCACCGACAACAACCGACACGCGGAGTACGGCTGTTCAAAGACAAAAAATTTTTTTTTTATTTTTTAAAAGTTTCATTTAGGGGTAACCTCTTAAGACATGTCGACCTGGATATACCAGAATCGAAGACCGAATTAGCGACCCTTCTTGACCAACTTGGCCTCGACTCGACCGAGGGCATCGACGATCTGAGGAAAAACTCAGTCAGCATTACGAAGCCCTGGAGGTTCTCCCGAGATCATCGACATCCTCAACGTCGTCGCAGTATATCGCCATGACCGTTCAAGCACCCGACGCCATCATGATTATGATGCAGGTTAGGAAATGGTGGTGATTTCGACGGACGCAAACCGCTGGCCTTCCTAGAACGGCTTGCGGAGCTCAGCGAGAATTACGGTTACATACCGGAGAATACCTGTTGCGGGATCTAGCAAAATTGCTACGCGGCAACAGCCTTCGGTCGTAACAATCAGGACCAGTGAAAATTGTGAGAAGAATTTGAGGATGTTTTTAAACGGCAGTTCTTCTCACCTCGATACAAAACGCAGCTTCGGCGGGATATCATGAGCCGGATATAGCGTCCTGGGAACACTATTAAGATTTCGAAACGGCCCTCGTGATTATGATGCGCCGGGCCGGAGGTTTCACGACCGAGGCCCGCTTGCTATAGATGTAAGACAACCTGCTAATGGAGTATAACATGTACGTCTGCTTCAACGACTTGACGTCACTCGAGGACTTACCCAGCCATGACCTGGAATACGAGGCTATGCGCAACGCACCACGTCACACCACCACCGACTGATATGAAACCCACACGTCTCGGCGCCCCATCTTCGCTGCGGCCACCTACGCTCGGAACCAATGCTGCTAGCGGTGCAAACAGCGCAGGCACATGTGTAATCAGTGCCAGCGGCCGGCAAAGCGATTCTGTCCCCAGTACGAGTAGGACGGCGTCCTTACCTTTCAATAGCACCCGCAGCCGGGAAACCCGCAAGAGGTCAAGCTTCCACCGGCCGTTTCCCAACCCTAAACTATCTTCAAGTCATGTACATTCCTAAGCCGCATCTATTCGTCAGGATACGCAACACGTGGCTACAAGTGCTCATCGACACCGGGTCAGAGATATCTTACATCAACCTCGCCGCACTCCAACGAGTCGCTCCCGAAACCACGCCTAGACAGAACGAGTGGAAGTCAAAATGCGGCTCGCCAACTGCGAGACTCAGGGTACCGTCCGCCTGCCGATCCAAGTGGGCAATCGTAGTCGACATCACACGTTTCATGTTCTAGTAGCCGTGCTCATCAGCGTAGACCTTTGGACACGCCTTGAGGTGCCGCTGGTCTCACGCAAGCAGTGGCCATACACCCCACGGTATGTCAGTTTATGCGGGGCCTGGTCGCCCGAACGCCAGAGGAAAACCGACGTCTATAGGCATTCTCAGCAATGGAGTTCGCCGCGTACGCTCAAGAGACAAACGATGCTGGCCACACATCGAATTCACCTCCTCGACGAACGACTGATCAAACAACAATACCGGCCATGAAACCTCGCGATGCCGGCGGTTATCGACGAAGAGGTATCGCGAATGGAAACCGAAGACGTAATCGAACCGAGAGCGCGTTGAGGTCTCCCGTTGTGGTCATGCGGAAGAAGGACGACGGACGATCTTTCTGCATAGATTTCTGCAAACTAAACGCTGTAATCCGTCGAAATGCCTATCCGCTGCCACATATTGCCGTTACTTTGGACAAGTTAAGAGGGGCCAGATACCTGTCTACACTCGACCTTCAGCGGATACTGGCAGATCACGCTTAAACCAAGCAATAAGTCACTCGCCGTCTCGGGGAGGGAGCTGATGCAGTTTACCGTCATCCCCTTCGGACTGCACTCCGCCCCACTCCGATTCAGCGACTGACTGCGTCCTCGGGTTGGCGCTGGAGCTGCACATCTTTGTCTATCTAGACGATATTATCATCCTCAGCAAGACGTTCGACGAATACCTAGCCCCGCCCAAGGAGGTATTCCAGCGACTGTGGGACACTAGCCTCGGCATCAATCAAGAAAAATGCCGTTTTTACGTAACCCGGTTTAAATATCTATAGCATGTCATCGATAAGGAGAATATACGCACTGACATGGACAAGGTGAGCGCAATCACGAACTGGTCGACACTTCGTACCTTCTAGCAGGTTTCTCGGCCTCGCCGTTTCGTCTCGGACTTTGTTCGATTAGCAAGAACTCTCACACACTGAAGGGCGTCAGTTGGGGCAAATGAATGCCGAGGAAAACGCTTTCAAGGAATTGAAGGATGCATTGAGCTTCGCTCCTGTGCTCGCCTCCCCGGTTTTGCGAAGAGATTCGTTCTGCGAACAGACGCAGCGTACACGGCCTGAGAGCCGTTATGATCTAGCATCAAAATGAGGGGGAGAGAGTCATCGCCTACGTCAGCCGCACACTCACAACGGCAGAGAGGAATTAAAATGCAACCGAGATGGAGTACATCACTGTCGTCTGGAGTATACGGCACATGCGGGAGTATCTTGAGGGATACAGATTTACGGTCGTCACGGATAACCAGTCGCTGCTGTGGCTGCGGCGTCTCGAGACACCCACAGGACACCTGGCCCGCTGGCTGTTTGAACTGCAGCAATATGACTTCGACATCCGCTATAGCAAGGGAGTAACCAACATGGTGGCGGATGTTCTCTCTCGACAATCGAATATCAGAACCATCGGCATCAAAAAGCGAGACGAATGGTACCGCCGCCTCATGGCCACCGTGCGCAGGGAACCCGCGACCCATCCGGAGTATGTCCTCCGCGACGGACGCCTCTGTTGCACGACCTAGATTTCTACGATACACTAGGGATGCCGATTTTTAATCGATTTAATCGAAGATTGATTTAGGGAATGTCGGAGTGTCTGTAAAACTGTAATTGATTTTACATTGTCCAAACTGAACCGAAGAGTGATCAGACTGAACTGATCGAAAAGCGCTTTTGCACGCTTAAAGTACTCATTGAAATACACTACGCAGATATAATTTTTTAATCGAAATCAAAAGAAAATTTTAAGTTAACTCTTTGCTATCACAATTCGTAGGTTATACAAAATTTCTTTGATGCATACAAAGAAAAGAAAATATCTGTGCAGTACAAAATGTTCTAAAGAATAACGTCCAATCTTTAGAAATAAGTTTAGAAGCTATAGAAAAGCACAATTTCTCATAAAAAATTGCTATTACTTATTGCTAAGATGTAGATAAAAGCAGAGTAGTTTAGACGTGCATAATAGTTCACGGATACTGCGCTAGCGGCGCTAGTGCTATAATTGGTTGCTATGAATACGTTCGGAGACTCGCCAGTGTCGCTATTAAGCATTACCGTGTCATTCTATCCTTGTTGTATTTCTAAGGAGCAAGCAAGAGAGAAGAACGCGGTAGCGTTGGTAGCGTGCTTCCCCAACGCACCCCGTAACGAATTGCAGCGCTACTGAAGCGCCAAGCGCTATAGTTCGTGATGGGCACTTTATCGTATGTACGATTCTTAGCTTGTGTTGCGCCGCATGCACGTGCAGCCTGCGGCACGTGTCTTACATGTGACATTACTGACCAGATGACAACAGACGACAAATCAGTTTCCGAGAACAGTAAAACAGTTGGGATACGAAAGAAGGAAATGCGGGGGAAAAGAGCGAAATCAAAGTATGTACGTCTTAATAATTGAGATCAGAGGCGCCTTTTCCAACGTATACTGTTTGTCAGTATTTATTGCTACATGAATTGTTTTTTAACGTGACTTACTTCCCATAGTCGTCTTATTTAACATGTGCTGCTTGCCACTAACAACTACTACATGCATCTATTTAGACGTATATAGGTGTAACGATCTATAAAAATTGTCACGAAAGACAACCGGAAAATTAAATACATTATATAGATTAACAACATTAACGCCGAATAACCGCGCGCGGAACAACCGCAAGGTCAACAAACAGCCGCTTTGTTTGTTGCAAATTAGTATAAAAGCCGACACGAAAACGCTAACGGGAGAGATTGATCGAAAAGCTCTCCTGAGGCACACAACCGATCAAAAGCTCGCAACCTCCCAGAGATCCTAGACCGTTCCGTCGACCAAAGTGGATACGCGACGTCCTTCCTCCAATACCGCTCCGCCAGCCGAAGTATTAGGACCTTAACTTAGTTTCCGCCCAAAAAATACTGAGAAAAAGCATTTATTGTAAAAAATTTATTTAAATTATTTCAATGAAAGTATTTTCCATCACTTTCTACAACTTTTTGCCATCTTTCTGGCAACTGGGCGATACCATCTCGATAAAACGATGTTTGTTTCGAAGCAATCCATTCGTCCACCCATTCTCGCACTTCTTCAACATTTCGGAAGCGTGT
>NW_022639589.1:860505-877724 GCF_010583005.1 Odontomachus brunneus | reverse complement strand
ATGGAGCTCGATCACCATAACCTTCTTCAAGTAATCGATGAACTTCTGCTACACTTTTTTTCAAATCAAAATAGTGCAAAAGCACATGTCGAAAAAACACTTTATCGCGTTCCATTTTTCACAAAGCAAAAGAAATTGTTGTTTAGGAAAATAATTGTGTATGCTGACTGAATGTTATCGAGAAATGTCGAAATTAATCACAAACTACCTGTTTCGTTAGTAATGACTACTAGAACTGTTTGCATTGCCATCTAACATTTGCGGGCGGAAACTAAGTTAAGGTCCTAATAGATAAGCGACGTCGGCATCCTAACCATACACCGCCCCGTCGACCGAAGTGGATACGCGACGTCGACATCCTTTCTCCGATACCGCTTCGCCGACCGAAGTGGATACGCGACGTCGGCTTTTTATCCATACACCGCTCCGTCGACCGAAGTGGATACGCGACGTCGACCTCCTGTCCCTCACGCCGCGCCGCTAACACATAAGACCACGAACGCGTAAGATACCGGTGACGACGAGCGCTTTTAAACCAGCCAGGATAAAAGCCGGTGTAAACAATCAGCTTAAAGCCGACGAGTCGACAAACGCCAAAGACGGACAATAGCATATCGGGAAACATTCCCGATCGCGTCCCGCCGGAAGCTCGCACGCCTCGACGCTCACAACTGATCGCGCCACGAAAACATCGGCTCCCGACGAGAGCAAAAACGCGACCACGCGCCAACGGCGTAACGTCGTATGTAAATAATTGTAAATAGCATTGAGATTAGAATATAGTTGCACGTTATTATAACCTATACCATTGCTTTTCATTTAACGAACGAAATCTCGGACTGCACCGACTAAGACTATCCCGCACGTAACGCAAGGCCGTTTCAAATTGGCGCCCGAACAGATAAAGAAAATGATGAAGCAGTGGATCTATACACTGGTAAAAGACCAGATAATTCAAAAAATGGCAGAACTAGGATTGTTCACGGAAGGCATCCTAGATGAATTAAGAAACAGACTAAGTAAATATGTCTCCGATAACCCGCAACGGTTCACAAATAGAAAGGAAGACGAAGGGACAAGCCAAGAGACAGAAATATCATATAGAAACGACCCTGCAACGGTCGCAAAAAAAATTAACCAAATGCGTAAATGGGGATGTCAATTCGATGGGAAAGATCCAATTTCTTTCCTGGAGCGAATTGCAAAATAGTTATGAATATATCGACGAACAAATGCTGCAGGGCTTACCAGAATTACTGCGCGGAAGTACCTTACATTGGTACAGGAACAACAAGAAGGCGTAGAAAGAGTGGAACGACTTTACGAACGCATTTCGGGAACAATATTTCCCATATAGATACAAGAACCAATTAAAAATAGAAGTACAAAGACGACTACAGCAGGTAAACGAACCATTCAGGCATTACGCCACAGAACTGGCGACGCTCATGAGAAGAGCAGGTGGATTTTCAAGAAGAGATCAGATAGAGCAAACATACGAAAACATGTCGCCAGACTTAAAGCTGCACATCAGGAGGAAGAACATACATACATTAGGAGAACTAGGAGCCCAAGCAGCAGAGATAGAGGATATTGAACGTCAGAGGAAAAGTGTGCGCACAAATGCGCGCTCACCACTGCAAACGGCAACAACGGCAGCAATATACAATGCCACGGATTGCTGCTGGCGCTGCAAACAAAAAGGACATACAAGACAATTTTGCAGACAATCGGCAAAGAAGTTTTGCTCCCAGTGCGGGAGGGATGGAGTTTTGACAAAAGACTGCCACCCACGACCGGGAAACGCCGCACGGATCGAGGAGCAATAGGACGACCCTCGGTCCCAAGAACACCGCAAATAATATACACATCGCGCCCGCAAATAAGAATCAAAATATACAGGACACCGCTTAACGCGTTAATCGATTCCGGATCCGAAATTTCCTGTATAAGCCAAAGAACTGCGATGTTAGCAAACAAGTGGCAACATCGGACATAGAGGAGGGACAAATCAATACGCCTGGCAAATGGTACAAGTATAAAAATTCAAGGAAGGGTAAAGGTACCGGTAATAATAGCTAACAAGCGATACTGGCACACATTCGACGTTATACCAAACCTTGAAAGCCCCACGCTCATCGGAATAGACTTATGGGCAAAACTTCGAATAACATTACCGCCACCAAAAGAAATACGGCAGAAAGGTCGGAGGAAAACATACATAATATCAGAGGGTATGCAACCGCGTACAAACAAGGAGACACAAAAATTGAAGCGATTCCTACAGAACGAATTTAAGAAATTCGAGAAAATTCACGGCCCGACAAAATTAATACAACAAAATCAGAGTAAAACCAGGAATAGAACCTATTAAACGATACAGGCCGAGGAACCCAGCAATGCAGAGTATAATTAATAGAGAAGTTAACGAAATGGAAGAGGCAGGAATAATCGAACCGTCACAGAGCCCATGGAGCTCACCGATTGTACTAGTAAAAAAGAAAGATGGAAAGCACCGGTTCTGCATCGACTTTAGGAAGGTTAACGAAGTAACCGAGACGGACGCATACTCCTTACCACAAATAACGGCAACACTAGACAAACTGAGGGGAGCTAGATATCTTATAACACTCGACCTAAAAAACGACTACTGGCAGATACCGCTAACACCAGAAAGCCGTGCAGTCACCACTTTTACAGTACCGGACAGAGGACTAAAACAATTTAAAGTAATGCCATTTGGACTACACGCCGCACCAGCAACCTTTCAAAGGTTATTGGACTCAATTATAGGACCGGAACTAGAAGCCAACGTGCCAACGTGCCAACGAAGCCAAGTATATCAGGACGATATAATTATCGCTACCAGAACATTCGAGGAACACTTGACACTACTAAGCAAGATATTCGAATGACTAAGAAAGGCAAATCTCCGACTAAATATAGAAAAATGCCATTTTTGTCGACCCAGTCTAAAATATTTGGGACACATAGTCGACAAGCAAGGCTTATGAACAGACCCTGAAAAAACGAACGCAGTAGCCAAATGGCCAACGCCGACAACCGTCCGCCAAATACGCCAATTCCTGGGCATGGTATCGTGGTACCGACGCTTCATTGCAGGATTTTCAAAAATAGCGGTACCACTACCGAATCTAACACGAAAACAGGAAAAATGGAGATAGGGAGATGAAGAAGAAAAAGCATTTCAAACGCTAAAGCAAACACTAATTACCGCACCGATATTAGCCTGCCCGGACTTTAACCAAGAATTCACCCTACAAACAGATGCCAGCACGCACGGACTAGGAGCGGTACTCACGCAGATACTCGAGGGAAGAGAGTGCGTGATAGCATACGCAAATCGGACGCTCAATAATGCCGAAAAAAATTACAGCGCAACAGAATTAGAGTGCCTAGCAGTAGTATGGGGAATCAGGAAAATGCGCTGTTATATAGAAGGATACAAGTTCATACTAACCACCAATCACTACGATGGCTAGAAAAGCTAGAAACACCATCAGGACAGGCAGTTGGAAGTTCGAATTACAACAGTATACATTCGACATACGCTACCGAAAAGGAAGCATGAATAGAGTAGCCGATGCACTATCCCGACAACCGGTAATCGTCGCATTACAAGCAAACACGGAGTGCCAGTGGTACAAGCAAAAAAAAACAAGTTGCAGAGCAACCTCATCTGTTACCAGACTACCAGATAAGGGACGGCAACTTGTACAGACATATCCTCCACAGTCTTGACTTCAAAGAAGTATCGAGCCAGAATCAATGGAAGCGATGCATACCGCGCGAGCAACGTCCGGAGATACTACAGACATATCACGACGACCCATCAGCGGGTCACCTCGGGATCGCGAAAACAATATGCCGAGTAGCTCGGCTATACTATTGGCCAGGGATATTTAAAGACATCAACCAATATGTACAAAAATGCAAAAATTGCATGGCCCACAAGGCATCACAAGTGCAACCAGCAGGAAAGCTGCACGCCACGATGGTACAAAAACCGTGGAAACAGGTCTCGCTAGACCTGATAGGACCGCTACCAAGGTCCAAAAAGGGATACACGTGGATCCTCACGATGCAGGACCGATTTTCGAAATGGATCGAGATAAAGCCTCTACGCCAAGCAACAGCGAGCGCAGTGGCACAAGGCTTTCTAGAAGAGATCGCCTACCGACATGGATTCCCGGATGTTATAATATCGGACAATGGGACGCAATTCAAATCGGGGAACATGAGAAAACTAACCAAAGAACTAGGAATACAACACCGGTGGACACCGGTATGGACTCCCAAATGCAACCTCGTAGAAAGAGCAAATTGTACGATAAAAACAATAATCTCCCAATACGTAGAAAGAGACCATAGAAGCTGGGATGAAAATTTAAGCCAAATAAAGTTTGCTTTTAATACAGCACAAAACGAAGGCATAGGATATACGTTGGCGTTCTTGAACAACGGTAGAGAACTCGCTGGACCATGCGAATTAGAACGAAAACAAAGCCCAGGTACGACAACAACAAAGCTCCGCGAACAATTGAAGGACGCGTATGAACTAGTGAAAATCCATATGGCTCGGGCGTTCCAAAAACAGGAGAAATTCTACAACTTAAGAAAAAGGCCCTGGAAACCGAAAATCGGAAATATCGTATGGAAATGGGCGCATACACTGTCCAACAAAGAGAAAGCTATCAATTCAAAATTAGCACCAAAATATATGGGACCGCTAACAGTAAAGAGAATCATCTCACCAGTAATAGTAGATCTGATCGACGAAAGCAAAAAATGGTACAAACATATACATGATCTAAAACCAAACAATAACGAATAGACAACAAAACAGAAATTATTCGTTGCCCCCTCCAACCGAACAATCAAAACAGTTATGAGGAGGGAATTAGGATATTAAAATAGTAAGCCAGGCTTAGGGAGGACACTACAACGAAAGCGATCGATCCAGCAAGACCATATACAAAATAAAAGTTAACGAGGAGATTAAATGATGGCTCGAAAACTGGCAGCCGTCAAAGGAATCATTATCCGAGCGGGAACATTACCCGAGTCGGTTCTGGCCTGACACACTAAAGGCAGAGACAGCACAATCAAAACAAACATTTAAACAAGGCACCAAACAAGCACCGAAACACCGCACAAAAGACCAGAGAACAGAGGGGTGTACATCAGTTGGACACGGGGCAATTGGACACAGTCCAATCACAAGTCGCTGTTCCAAGGGACCGTACAAATGTCTCTAATCACACGGTGCTGTGATTGGCTGTGTTCAAATGCACCGTGTCCAAGTGCACCGCTCCCAGAACAGAGGTATAAAAGAGACATAACCACAGCACGAAACCACAGTCGAGAATCCACAATGGACATAGACAAAACCATCAACAAACTATTAACAACGTGGAACAAAACAGAGGCACAGGCCTTATGGGATTCCTTAATTACATGGGAGGACACGAGACAGAACAAAGAAGAGACAATGGAAAGCCAAACATTTCCACCAGGGAAGAGACCACCAACCGACAGACTCACCCGAAAGCCAGCCATCCCATGTACCAAACCACCGCCGACGGCCAGAAAAGCGGAACAAAAATTAAGGGCACTTATGCACATGGAACAACAACCCGCGAGGAAACGACGACCTCACGTCAGGCCACTTACATGGGGCATACCACAAGTACAACCGACGGCACCAACAACCACCAGTACAAACCCCACCCAAACACCAACGACACCGGATAACAACAGACGGATACAACCAGGACAACCATGGACACGACCAACGATAAAAATCCGAACAAACGAACGGGTGACAGAAAAATTCATTATAAAAACCCGCGAGCCGCAAATACCGACAAACGCGTACAGAATTCAAATCACCGAGGGGAGATCAGTCGACGTGCCGTATTACGCGGCTAACAAATCACACAAATATAGGCGGTACGTCGACGGTGAACTATGGAAGTTCAAGTTCACAAAAACAGAACTGAAAATAACATATCGAGCTAAATAAACATAGAACGGAAAGTCGGACCGCGAAATAAAAGCGCTAGATTAACAATAGGATTTAGATTAGATTAAAACTAATATCAATAGATTAAGATGTAAATAATAAGATAATTGGTGAATAATAATATAATTAGAGTAGATCAGAATCAAAATTAATAGATTAACACACATAATTGGTGATGGGTAGAATAGAATAGATGTAGGATAGATAAGGGTAGAAAAGATTAGTACATAAAAGTGCCCGAGATAGGCACTACGAAAGGGGGGGGGGAGGTAATGTAACGATCTATAAAAATCGTCACGAAAGACAACCGGGAAATTAGATACGTTATGTAGATTAACAACATTAACGCCGAACAACCGCGCGCGGAACAACCGCAAGGTCAACAAACAGCCGCTCTGTTTGTTGCAAATTAGTATAAAAGCCGACACGAAAACGCTAACGGGAGAGATTAATCGAAAAGCTCTCCTGAGGCACACAACCGATCAAAAGCTCGCAACCTCCCAGAGATCCTAGACCGTTCCGTCGACTGAAGTGGATACGCGACGTCGACATCCTTCCACCGATACCGCCCCGTCGACCGAAGTGGATACGCGACGTCGACCTTCTTTCTTCGATACTGCTCCGCCGACCGAAGTGGATACGCGACGTCGACTTCTTATCCATATACCGTCCGGTCGACCGAAGTGGATACGCGACGTCGACATCCTTTCTCCGATACCGCTCCGCCGACCGAAGTGGATACGCGACGTTGGCTTCCTATCCATACACCGCCCCGTCGACCGAAGTGGATACGCGACATCGACCTCCTTTCTCCGATACCGCTCCGCCGGCCGAAGTGGATACGCGACGTCGGCTTCCTATCCATACACCGCCCCGTCGACCGAAGTGGATACGCGACATCGACCTCCTTTCTCCGATACCGCTCCGCCGGCCGAAGTGGATACGCGACGTCGGCTTCCTATCCATACACCGCCCCGTCGACCGAAGTGGATACGCGACATCGACCTCCTTTCTCCGATACCGCTCCGCCGGCCGAAGTGGATACGCGACGTCGGCTTCCTATCCATACACCGCCCCGTCGACCGAAGTGGATACGCGACATCGACCTCCTTTCTCCGATACCGCTCCGCCGGCCGAAGTGGATACGCGACGTCGGCTTCCTATCCATACACCGCCCCGTCGACCGAAGTGGATACGCGACATCGACCTCCTTTCTCCGATACCGCTCCGCCGGCCGAAGTGGATACGCGACGTCGGCTTCCTATCCATACACCGCCCCGTCGACCGAAGTGGATACGCGACATCGACCTCCTTTCTCCGATACCGCTCCGCCGGCCGAAGTGGATACGCGACGTCGGCTTCCTATCCATACACCGCTTCGTCGACCGAAGTGGATACGCGACGTCGACATCCTTTCTTCGATACTGCTCCGCCGACCGAAGTGGATACGCGACGTCGATCTCCTGTCCCTCACGCCGCGCCGCTAACACATAAAACCACGAACGCGTACAGGGCGTAAGATACCGGTGACGACGAGCGCTTTTAAACCAGCCAGGATAAAAGCCGGTGTAAACAATCAGCTTAAAGCCGACGAGTCGACAAACGCCAAAGACGGACAATAGCATATCGGGAAACATTCCCGACCGCGTCCCGCCGGACGCTTGTGCGCCTCGACGCTCACAGCTGATCGCGCGACGACAACATCGGCTCCCGATGAGAGCAAAAACGCGACCACGCGCCAACGGCGTAACGTCGTATGTAAATAATTGTAAATAGCATTGAGATTAGAATATTGTTTCACGTTATTATAACCTACACCACTGCTTTTCATTTAACGAACGAAACCTCGAACCGCACCGACTAAAACTATCCCGCACGTAATGCAAGGCTGTTACATTGGTTCTTAGTTAATTTCTATCCGAGTCGTCTTATTGACGTATGCTACTTGTAAGTAAGTACTGTCAAAATTATATTTTTTATGTGTGCTGATTCCCAGGAAATATAAGCAAAGTTATCTTACTTAACTGATTTGCAGTAGTTACAAGAAGAGTCGTAATGAGCTGCTTCCGAGGTAGAACACAAAATCATTTTGATGTCAAGATGATTTCATTTTAACATCATTGTAATTAAATTGTTATACAAATTTTCACGTGAAAATGATATCACTTTTATATAATTAGACGTCATTTTGACTTTTATAAAACTTTGTGTTTTACCTGGGTTTTCAGTACTTATAAGCAGAATCATCTTATTTGACGTGAGCTAATTCACAGTAGTTACAAGCAGAGTCGTCTTCACGTGAGCTGCTTCCTAAGTGGAACACAAAATTATTTTTACGTCAAGATAATTTTATTTTGACAGCATTGTAATGAAATTGTAATAAAAATGATATCGTTTCACGTGAAAATTATATAAATTTTATTAATTTTATTATTTAATTTGACGTCATTTTGACTTTAATAAAACTGTGTTCTACCTGGATTTCCAGTAGTTATAAGCAGAGTCGTCTTACTTGACATAAGCAGGTGTACAGTAGTTACAAGCAGAGTCGTCATGACGTGAGCTGCTTTCCAGGTAGAACACAAAATCATTTTGATATCAACATGATATCATTGTGTCATCATTGTAATTAAATTATAATAACAATTATATCGTTTTACGTGAAAATGACATCACTTTAATATAATTTGACGTCATTTTGACTTTTACAAAACTTGGTGTTTTACTTGAATTTCCAGTAGTTACAGTAGTAGTTAAGCAGAGTCTTCTTACTTGATGTATGCTACTTGTCAGTAACAAATGCCACAGGTTTTTTTGACGTATATGGTAGTGCTTCGCAATTATTACTGCCAGAGTTGTCATATTTGACGTATGCTGCTTGTCTGAGTGACTACAGCTACAGATATTTTTTTAAAGTGTGCTGCATGCCAATGGTTTACACGTATGGTCCTCCTGTCTCCAATAATATTTGCTGCCAGACATATGTCAGATAATGCAATCTGCTTGTAGCAATAAGTAGTGTCAGAAAAGGTCACTCTGAAATATACATAAACATACATATATACATAAACATATATATATATATATATATATATATATATATATATATATATATATTATACATACATATATATATTATACATACATATATATATTATACATACATATATATATTTATATAAATATATAAAACAGAATGACTTTTTGACATATATGGTCTCTTTATCTATAACAATAATATTCCATATCACATGCATCTTGTATGATATGATGTGATGTAGCTTGTATAATAATTAATAATGTCAGAAATGTTCTCACATATATACTACTTTTGTATACTAAATGTACTTACTTTTAATAATATATAATTAGAAGCATCTACTGTACCTAACATGAGCAGAGACAGCTGCTATTGCAGTTAGCTATTTTTTCTAATAATGAAAAGTGTAATTTTTTAATGAAAAGTAGTGTCAAATAAGCTCGAGAGAGAGATAGAAAGAAATCGGACATAAACTACTTATTAAATGATTGAAAGCGGATTGCACAAATGTAACATATCACTTCTATAGTCATATCAGAGTGGAGACGTAGCTTCGCATAAATTGGAGTGGAGATAATAGCCAGTGTTAGAAAAGTTACGAATGAGAAATGCGTGTTACTTTCTAAAGGAGGGCCAATAAGATCTTATTAGCCCTTCTTTTTTCTTAAGTAAAATTATATTCGAAAAATAGAATAGCAGCCGAGTCACTCAAATTCGATTGAATTTTGCACTCCTATAGAGTGAATTCTCTTCTTTGAATTATTGAGTGAATAGTTTCAGACGAATGTAAAAATGAATCTTGTGCATTCCAATCAATTGAAACATTAACTCGTATGGAATCAAAATGCACACTTAATTTTAAATGAAATATTTACTTTTGTGACTTTGACTAATACTATTTTCACTACCTTCAGTGAAAGTATTGCTACTTTCCGTTTTAAGAAATTTAAAAAATACCATTACTGTTTCCAATTAAAGAAAACAATAATAATTATGATTTTACAAGTAACGCATTATTTTTAAACATTGATGTATACACAATTGAGAAACGTGTACATGTATAATCGATACTTCGGGGCCGAAGATTATGTTAATGAATAGACCGAGCATGTTCAATATTTCAGTTGCGAAGCTCTGATAAAAGAGACAGAAGTATTATATAAATAGAGAGAAGAGGCGAAAGCAGAATATCATTCTCTTTCTGATTATGTATTAAAAAAAAACGGAAATTCGAGTTTAGTTAGCCATTTCATCTATCTATCATTATCATAAGATCTCGAGTTTTATATTCGGTCTAGTTTACGACTATGTGTCGAAGCATGGAATGAATATGTGCGCGGTTCTCGTTTGTATGAGCTATCTTGCTTATTACGATTTAAACGGGACTGCGTCTAACATCCAGTTCATACGACAATCGTCGCTACATGGATAGCTCTGTGTATGTGTTTATGCATGCAAGTGGACGAGGAGAAACGCTCGCATCGGAAGTGCCACATCTAACAAGGGGATGCCACAACCTGCTAAATTGATTTCCGAACGAGTTATAGCACGTTCGATAACTGCGATTTTGAGCATCAATATCCTAATGCGATTTGTGCAAATGGACTTTTATTTGTGAGTAATTATAGTATAAAGTTTGGGTCGCGGAGCTGTAGTGTACATAGGCCGAAAGTTGCGGCTCTCTTTCTGCAAGGCGGCGTGACATTTTTTTTTTTAGCCAGGGGAAATGCTTTACGCATACCCGCGATCCCCGGGGGAAGACCGCGGGTTATGTGGGATTCCTCCCCCGCCGAAGAAAATTCGACGGGGGCCCTACCCACTAAAACCCCTGGCGGGTCCGTCCTCGGTGGTCGACAGGGGGACACCGGGAGGCTTGCGCATTTCGTCCGCAGGGCCCCCCTTCACTGTCCGAAGGACACCTCCCGGGCCGAGGGGATTAATTTCCCCCCGGTCAGACCTTCATCTTCTTCAGCGGCGCGGTGCGACCCAACACCGCGCCGTCTCCCTCCCGGGCCGCTATGATAGGAGGGTGCGCCCCCGCACACCCCCCAAGCGACCCGTAGGAGAGAGGGGGACCGGGACAGGGCACACTCACTCCAGGGACGAGCCGCCCCAAGACGAGGATCCTTTTAAGGTCCCGCCAGGGGGCGACCCGCCCGGTTCGCATCCCGGTTCCCCTCCGGCGCCGTACAAGGTGTTCCGCCGGCGCCGTGGCCCCGGTCTAGATGGTCAGACCGGGGCCCTCTCCGCCGGCTCAATCCCGGGAAAAGGTCCCGGAATCAACCAGCATCGTTAGGAGGCCGGCCCCTCCGGTGCCCAGCACCTACCGCCCAGCGGGGCACCACTCACCCTTCCTAATGGGCACCCGAGGCCACCCGCCCAGTGGCCCGAGTCCTTACCATCCTCAAGGCACACCGCGCAAGCCGCACCGTTGGTGCAAGCCCGCGCTAGGTGCCCGGCCCGGCCACACCGATAGCAAAGCCCACTCCGGTCTGTCGACGCGGAGCAGGCCGCGAATGTGGCCGAGCCTCCAACACTTATGGCACTGGAGCGGGCGGGACGCGAGCATTTCCACCCGCCCACCCCAGCGCCACCTTCCCTTCCCTGGCCACCACGGCGGCGGACTCCAGAGGGAGACGGGCCCAGACGGCCCCGACTCCTCCCCACCCCCGCCTAAGAAGGCCCAGTCGGATTTCGGCGGGTCCGCATTTTCCGCGGGCCGCCAGGACTCCGAACACCTTCTCGGGGAGGACCGACTCGTCAATACCGACGAGCCGAATTTCCCCGTACTTTCTGAGCCTCGTTACCGAGACCCCAAGGAGCGACGCCCTGATCTTGTCGGCCAGGTCGTCAGCCCACCGGTCCCAATCTTCTTTATCGGAGCCCGCCAGCCCCAGGAGGAGGCCGCCATTCGCGGCCTTCCTCACATAGTCCGGACGGACCCCCACCCCCTGGAGAGGGACCCCCCGCACGCGACGGAGAACCTCCGCGTACGAGAGGCCCCCCTCCTCCAAGCGGACTACCACCGCAGCCGTCACCGGCGGCGCCGGCAGCCGCCCAACTCTTCCAGTCGGTCGACCGGGCCCAGCCGAGCGGCCGGCAGGGGCTGATACCCCACCAGGCGCCCGGAACGGCGACGCCCGATCCCTTCTCCCCCGACACTCCCTCTCCCATTCCTCTCCTCTTCCGCTTTCCTCCTCCCGTCCTCCTACTAGTCACCGCCGCTTCCCCATCCGGGATAGCGGCAGCATGTCTACCGGTCTCCGCTGGCGACCCCCTGGGACTCGCCAGGGCCCCCCCTCCCCCATCAGAGGCAGCGCCCCGGACCGGGGATGTCGCCCAGTTTCTCGATTCGGGCCGAGTCTCCGGAAACGGAGACACGGCCCGGTCCACCGTCTCCCTCTTCCTACTCCTTAGTTCCTTCGTCCTCATCTCTTTCTCCTCTATCTCTCTCCTCAAACCATTCCTTTCCATTTCCCATTCTTCCTTTTCTAATTCCCATTGTCGTCCTCTCTTTTTCCATGTTTCCAATTCCCCTCTCCTCTCTTCTTCCTATTCCTCAAATCCGTCCAATTCATCATCCCTATCCGTTACTAATCGCTAGACATTCTGTTCTCATCCTAAAGACTTTCGTTATTTCCTCTGCATACTTAACCATTTCCTCTTTGCTCTGCGTGATATTCCCTTACCTTCCCCACCTTACTCATCCTTTTACTCCTCAACACAATCTCCGTGATATTTTCAGCACTTTCCTTTATGAACCTCAACCGCGAGAGCACAAATTCTCGGTTCTTTTTCTTTCTCGCAGAGTTCGGCCACCCCTGGAGCTTTTCCCCTTCCGATTCCATCTTTGTAATTCCTTCCATTGCCTTTTTCTTTATTCCTGTCGCAGTCCCAACTTCCTCCTTATCCAAATTCCTTTTCTTCTCCCCCCCCTCTTTCCTCATTCCCCCTATCTTTTTTTCCTGACTCCCCCCTCTCCTCGGCGGTCACCATACCCGCCGGCGCGCCCGCCATCGACGCACCGGTTTCTTTTGGCCCATCGTACGTTGACGACAGGGGGGGGGGTCTGGGACCATAGTCCCCCCGTGCCGGCCCGACGCATCCGATTCGCCGGAGATCATCGCCTTCTTGGTGTCCATCATGTTTTTATTTGGGGGGCGTGACGGCGGCCTCCCAACCCGGGCGGCTTTTCGGGCCGCCCCCTAGAGCGGTTTGGTCCAACGGGACCTTAGGAGCCCGCCCTGTCCCCGCTGTGGATCCTCGGTGAAGAATTCACCGAGAATCTTGCTACTCCCGGGCGCAGCTGCCCACCCGGGAGGCCGGTTGCCATACAGGCATTTGGGACCCGACAGTCCCCGCGGTGAGGTCGGTTCGCCCGCACCGGTTGCCCTAAGGACAACTGGGCGCGCTCGCCTCCCCCTGCTACTCTCGGGCGCCGCTGCCCACCCGAGAGCCCGGTACCATACTGACATAAGGGATCCGGTACACTCCCCTGCTGTAGGCGCCATTGGGCTCCCCTCTCTCTCTGAAGGGAGAAGGAGGGCAGCCCTCCGGCTCCTGATACTCATGGGCGCAGCAACCCACCCATGAGGGCCTTTTAGTCGCCTTTTACGACACGCAGGCCATACGTTAAGAGTATTCTTTATGTTCGCCACCCACACGGACAGTAAGGCGGCGTGACAGAGCGAACTAAAGCTCACGCGCCGAACATTTTTGGACCGGCGGCAAGTGTTCGAATTCCATCGACGACTTGTTCGTTTGCGGTGTTTTTTTTTATTTTTTTTTTACCTTAGGACATGTAATTAATGTTTTTCCCCAATATAATACATTAATTTTTTATATATTATTCGTTTTTATGCTATTAATCAAGAATAATTAGGAAAATGTTAGGCTTAACGCAAACATTACATACATAATACTCACATAATTTCAATTGCTTACAAAGAAATATATTTTCAATACATCATTTTCTTATCATAACATTGTATATAATATTGTCACAAAATAAAACTTGCTTGTAAAATTTATACGCTATAAATTTCAAATATTTTGTCGCAGTGTTGCGGATGAAATGCTGTATAAAATCAAGGGAAACATTACAAATGTTTGTACCAACTGCATGCATGTTTTTATACAGTATTCCACCCGCAATATTGCGACAAAATAACAAATTTATAATATGTAAGTTTTACAAACAAGTATGCTATTATGTGATAATGTTGTATACAATGTTTTGATAAGAAAATGATGTATAAAAAGTATATTTTATTGTAAGCAATGCAAATTATGTGTATATCATATGAATACTGTTTACATTAAATAAGCCTGACATTTCCCTAATTATCCCTGATTAATAACATAAAAACGAAAGACATATTCAAAACTAATGTATTATACTGGGAAAGCATTAATTGCATGTCCTAAAGTAAGAAAAAATTTAAAAAAAGAACACCGTACACGGACAAGTCGTCGACGGGATTCGAATACTCGCCGCCGACCCAAAAATGTTCGACACGTGAGTCTTAGTTCGCTCAGCAACACCGCCTCCCTGTCCGTGTGGGTGGCGAACATAAAGAATACCCCCAACGTATAGCCTGCGTGTCGTAAAAGGCGACTAAAAGGCCGTCATGGGTGGGTTGCTGCGACCATGAGTATTAGGAGCCGAAGGGCGCCCCTTCCTCACGCTTCAGAGAGGGAGTGGCTCCCTATGACGCTTATAGCAGGGAAGCGTACCGGATCCCTTATGCCAGTATGGTACCGGTCTCTCGGGTAGGCAGCGGCGCCCGATAGTATCAAGGGAAGGCAAGCGTGCCCGGTTGTCCTTAGGACAGCCAGTGCGAGCGAACCAACCTCACCGCGGGGGCTGTCGGGTCCCTAATGCTTGTATGGCAATCGGCCTCCCGGGTGGGCAGCTGCGCCCGGGAGTAGCAAGATCCTCGGTGAATACTTTACCGGGGATCCACAGCGGGGGCAGGGCGAGCTCCTCAGGTTCCGTTGAACCAAACCGCCCTAGGGGGCGGCCCAAAAAGCCGACCGGGTTGGAGGGCCGCCGTCACGCCCCCCAAATAAAATATGATAATGGACGACCAAAGAGTAAAGACTTCCGGCGGATCGGTAACGTCGGGCCGGCATGGGGGGGGGGTTACGGTCCCAGACCCCCCTTGTCGTCAACAAGCGATGGGCCGGACGTGGGCGAGGCTGCCGGGGTGTCGACGGTGGGCACCCCGGTAGTTAAAACTACCGCCGAGGGGAGGGGAGAAATAGGAAGGGCAGAGAGGGAAAGTGAGGTAGGAGGAGGGAAAAGAAGGAAGATGGAAAAGGAAGAGGAGAGGATCGGGACAGGGATAAAGAAGAAGGTAAGGGAAGGGGATGAAAAGATGGAATTGGAAGGGGAGGAGCTCCGGGGGTAGCCGGATCCCGGAAAATGAGCAAAGAACCGAGAATTTATACTCTCGAGGCTGATCTTTATAAAAAAAAGTGCCGAGAATATTGCGGAAATAGTCAAAAGGATGAGTGGATGAGTGGAGTTTAGAAGAATGAAATCATGCAGAGCAGGGAAGAAATGGTGAGATATGGAGAGGAGATGGCCAAAGTGTTTAGGATGAGAACGGAATATCTGGAAGGTTCGATAAAGAAGAGGGATGCATTCCTGGAAAAGTATAAGGATAAGGAAATAGAGCTGAGGCAGGAATTAAAAGCATGCGAAAGGAAAGGACAGCAGTGGGATCTGGAAAAGAAAGAATAGGAAATGGAAAGGAATGGTTGGAAGAGAGAGAGGGAGGAAAGGGAGGGCATGTTAAGGGAGCTAAGGAGCAGGAGGAGGAAGACGGTGGGTCGGGCCGCGTCTCCGCTTCCGGAGATTTGGCCCGAAACGAGGGACCAAGCGTCGTCCCCGGCCCGGGGTACTGCCTCCGATGGGGAGGGGGCCTAACAGGCTCCGGAGAGTCGCTGGAATGGTTAGGTGTGCTGCCGCTGTCCCGGATGGGGAGGCGGCAGGGATTGGTAGGAAGACAGGAGGGGAGAAGAAAAAGAGGAGAGGAATGGGAGAGGGAGTGTTAGGGGAGAGGGGATCGGGCGTGGCCGTTTCGGGGGTGGCGGTGGGGGGTTTGGTCCCTTCCTACCTCCGGCTGGGCCCGGTCGGCCGACTGGAGGAGATGGGCGGCTGCCGGCGCCGCCGGTTACGGCGGCGGTGGCGGTCCGCCTGGGGGAGGGGGGCCTCTCATACGCGAAGGCTCTCCGCAGAGTGCGGGATGTCCCCCTCGAGGGATTGGGAGTTTGGCCGGCCTTTGTGAGGGCTGCAAATAGCCCTCCTGGGGCTGGCGGGCTCCAATAAGGAAGGGAGGGACCGGGAGATTGACGTCCTCGCCGATAAGATTAGGGAGGCGGACTCCGGGGCCTCAGTAATGATACCAAGAAGGTGCGGGAAGGTCCGGCTCGTCGGTGTTGACGAGTCGGTCCTCCCCGAGGAAGTTATCGGGGTTCTGGCGGCCCGCGATAAATGCGGACCAGCCGAGATCCGAGTGAGCTCCATCAGGCGGGAGTGGGGGGGGTCGGTACAGTGTGGGCCCGTTTCCCTCTGGAGTCCGCAGTCGTGGTGGCCCAGGAGGGGAGGGTGGCGCTGGGGTGGACGGGTGCGCGAGTGGAAATGCTTGCTGCCCGCGCGCTCCAGTGCCACAGGTGTTGGAGGCTCGGCCACATCCGGGCGGCCTGCTCCGCGTCGATAAACCTGAGTGGGCTCTGCTACCGATATGGCCGGGCCGAGCACATCGCGCGGGCCTGCACAGGGAGTGCGGCCTGCGCGGTGTACCTAAAGGACGGACGGAACTCGGGTTACCGGGCGAATGGCCCTGAGTGCCCGTTGGGTAGGATCGGTAGTGCTCCGCCGGACGGGAGGCCGACAGGGCACCGGAGGGGCCGGCCTCCGAATGAGGCCGGACCCATGGAAGGAGTGCTGGCGGACCCCCGGAATCTATCCCGGGATCCGACCGGCGGAGAGGGCCCCGATCTGACCATCTAAACCGGGGCCACGGCGCCGACTGAACATCGCGGCCGGCGCCGGGGGCAGCCGGAACTAGGGTGTTTTGTGCCCTGTCCCGGTCTCACCTCTCCCCTACGGGTCGCTGGGGGGGG
>NW_022639589.1:854348-860468 GCF_010583005.1 Odontomachus brunneus | reverse complement strand
GGGGGGGGGGGTGTGTAGGAGCGCACCTCCCTTGCATAGCGGCCCGGGAGAGAGGTGGCGCGGTGTTGGGTCGCACCGCGCCGCTGTTAGGAGAAGTCTCGACCGGGGGTGAATTTATTGCCCCCGGTCCGAGAGGGGTCCTCAGGACAGTGGAGAGGGGGTCCGTGGATGTAATATGCAAGTGGTCCTCGCGGGCCTTCTGACGACCGCTGAGGACAGACCCGCCAGGGGTTTTAGTGGGTAGGGCCTCCGTCGAAATTTCTTCGGCGGGGGAGGAGTCCCACGTAACCCGCGGCCTCCGGGGGTATGCGTAAAAACATTTCTCCTGGCTTAAAAAAAAGCTACACCGTCCGCGCCGCCACCTTACCGTGGTGGAGTTGTACCGGCGATCCGATGAAGGCTCGGCGGCAATACTTTTCAGCGTCGGCCGGAGGGGAAGCCCCTATCTGAGAATTGCTGGCGAACGGCGGCAATGGGGAAGGAAAACCCCCACAGAAAACCGGACCGCGGTGGGCTGCAGCTCCGCGGTTGCTAGAGGGGGTCGTAAGACCTTCCACTGCAGGGGAGCCCGGCAACTCCCACAGAGCCGATGGGCCCAATTGCCGGTAAGAGTTGGCGGCCCTGACTTCAATCGCCCGGCCGGCTGGTGCCGTTAGGTAGAGCTTACTCCACCACCAGCCTTCGGGGAGGATTTTGGGGTTGGGGGGGCCTCCGCTACGAGATGATAGCTCGTTTCAGGGGAGGAGATGATCTCGTATCTCGAGACATTGCACGCCGGTGCATCCGGCAGCCGAGAGAGCGGGATGCCTTCAAACCGTCCGACATGGTTGACGGCCAGCGATCGGAGAGGGAGAGGAACACACACCCGCGTCTGCACTCCGGAGGCGCTGCCTCACGGTACGCGGGGGGTGGAGGAATGTCCGGGCCGCTCGAAAGTATTTCGAGATCTGGGTCGGACACCCTGGGATTGGCGCCGGCTTTTCTAGTAGGCAATCTTCTCTCGTGCGGGCAGCTGCGCACGGGAGTACTAGGGGAGATGTGAGCGGGCCCGGTTCGTCCAATTGGGCGGCTGGTGCCGGTGAGCTGATCCCTACAGCGGGGGTGACCGGATCTTAAATGCCAGTACGGCAACCGGTCTTTTCTCACTCGGGTAGCCGCTGCCCCGAGAGAGTATTAGAGGTCGGCGCGGCCGATTTTCCCATCGAGCGGTCAGTCGGGTGGGCCCATACAGCGGAGAGCCTGGCGGCGATTGCGACATTTTAAAGTCGTGCCCCCGGGCGGAGCATCAGTTGGCGCCCACGGCGGAACGCGGCATGGGTGGGTCGCAACACCCTTTTGCTGTTGTCCGTTCGTGGGGCCCCCCGCGTGGCGGCGATGCTGCGATGCCCACATGGTCGGAGATGCGGGACCCCTAAAAGCGGTTCAGTCCCTTGTGGACTGGGGCGTGAGTAGGGGGCTGGAGTCCAGAGTCCATGTGCGGAATTCCCGGGGACCAGTGGCATAGACTCTTTCCCGGCAAGTACGCCGGGCATCCTCTTTTTCTCTCTGGGGTGAGGGGGGGAGATACGCCGGTGAGCTAAACCGTTAGGGTTAGTGGGATCAACTACCAATAGCTGACACCATCATTGAAGTAGTTTGGGAGGACAAGGCAGCCACGTCATCGGCTGTCTTGGGGGCCACATCTTCTGTGACCCCGGTTGAGGCTGGGCGGATACTCGTGGCCTCAGGGGAGGTAGGGAGAGGAAAAGAAAGCGAGCCGACTACTGGCTGCCTTTGCGCCGAGCAGGCGGTTCTAGATGGGGTGAGCGTAAACCTGGATAAACCAGGCCCGCTCGGCTCCAAGGAGGGCCAAACGCACTCTATGTCGCGCGGTAGCGACCAGGGTCGAGGATCGGTGCAAGAATTTCTTCCTCCTCTTTCTCCGGCGGGAGATCGCGGCGCTGCCAGAACATCGGCGGCGGGCCGGGGTGCGGGCGGCCAGCCGTGTATTCCCGAGGAGGGGATTACACGGCGGCCGCCATAGCTCAGCGCAAACGTGAGCGGGAAGACGAGCATGCCATAACGGGGGCCGAGGAGGTCGCAGACCCTACGGTAAAACCGTGCGGCATGCGTGCCCTCAGGGCGGAGGAGTAGGAACGGGAGCTCCTTTCCGCCCTCGAGGCAGGGAGTCGGGCGAGATCTCGTCCATGGCTCTGCAGGCCGTGGACGAGATCAAGAAGGTCTTTGAGCGTTCGAAGAAGCTCAAAGGACCTATGAGAGGGGCATTGTGGGGCGCCGCCACCAAAATCACGGCGCGCAGCCTCACTTTAGCCAAAAGGGCCTCTAATATCTGTGGCCTGGAAGGGCTGGAAGAGGCCCGCAAGAGGCAGGCACAGTTAGCCGCCAAGGTAAGGCTGCTTAAGGACGAGCAGGTCCTGCTGAGGCGGCAGAATGAGCGCCTGCGCGAGGGCATACTGGCCACATCGCCCGGCCCCTCTGTGGAGAGGGAGTCCTCCGGAGAGAGGGGGAAGAGGAAAAGGGAGGTGGTTGAGGTGGGCGCAGAGACAATGTCTCCGCCTTCCTCCCCCTCGTCCCCCGAACCTAGAGAGAGGAAGATGAGAAAGGAGGGGAATAGGAGGAAGGTGCAGAAGATTGCATCTTCCTCCTCTTCGTCTTCCCAGGAGAGGATGAAGTTCGGGAGAGGGGGAGACGGGCGGACTTTCCCTCTCTCCCTCCCGCTTTCACTCCCGCTCACAGATGAGTAAAGGGAAGTGGGGGACAGATGTCAGGCGGAAGTGGGGAGAGACGTGGCGGAGGGCACGCTGCCTACGGTCAACGTTCCCTCCCTGAAGACGCGGGGGAGGGGGGGGGGCAAAAAACCCTTGTGGCCAGAACACTCGCCCTTTCCCCTCGCTGGGAAGGAGACCCCCGCTGCGACGCGGACGGCGAATAGTGGGACTCCGCGACCACTGCCGCTACCACGTAAGCGATTGGGCGGAGGTGGTGGGCTTGTGACGTCGGATGGGCGACGGGACCGCCCCTCGACAAACCAGGCGCGTGAGCCCATCCCTGGTGGCCAGGACGCTGGCCTGGAGGAATGGTGAGAGGAGCGGGTGATGGCCGAGGCTTCGGAGCCGCCGATTCAGGAACCTTTTTTGCGCCCCCTCCCTCCCTTTTCTTCTTCCTCCAGGTCACCTTCCTCTAATCCTCGACGACCGGGATAGGAGCAGAACTCCTTTCGGACCGCGCTGCGGTCCCGTCCAGGGCGGGAGGCTTGCCTCCTTGACGGGCCTTTTGGGTGGCGCCTTCCCCTGCGCCACCCTGCCCGCCCTTCTTCTTCCTCTTCATCTTTTTTCTCTCCCCCCCCCCAATCACCAGCAGGAGTAGGAAGAGGGGAGGAAGAAGGAACTGGCCGGCATTCCCCCTGACCCCTCGTTATCCCCCGCGAGCACCCAGTCACGTCGGCATGGGTGCCCCTAGAAGGAGGAAAGGCGAATACCATCTCCCGCAGCAATCAGGGAACGTAGCCACTACGAGGACCACCACCCGCTCCTCGGCAATAAGCCGGGGCGGGAAAGAGAGGGTTCGGGGGGGCCAATCACCCCCCTCAGAATGCCCGGGGAGGACAGGCTGGCCTCCCTAAGGTCCCTCGCACCGCCGCAGTCACAGTCAGTTGCCCAGCAAACACATACGCTGACGTGATGCGGCAGGCGAGGGAGAGCATCGATCTGGGCGAGCTCGCGATCGGGAGATTAGGAGCAAAAGGACGGCCATCGGTGCCCTCCTCCTCCAGATCCCCGGTCCCGAGTCGCATGCGAGGGCGGGTGCTCTCGCCGGTAAGATGTCGGCCCTCTTCGCCGACACGGGCGACGTGCGGATAGCGCGTCTCTCGAAGAGGGCCGTCATAAGGGTCCGCGACCTTGACGATGCGGCCACCGTGGAGGAAATCGTCTCCGCGGCGGCGGTTGCCGGGGGCTACGGGCCCGGTGAGGTAAGGGCGGAGGCAATCCGCCCAGGGGCAGACCGCATGGAGACGCTGTGGCTCCAGTGTCCCCTTGCGGGGACACAAAATTTTGGACGGAGGGCGCCTCAAAGTAGGCTGGTCCTCCGTCCGGGTGGAGGCCCTGATGAGGCGCCCCCTCCAATGTTACAAATGTTTGGAGCAGCGCCGACCGCAGTGATCTTTGTTACCACTGCGGTTCGGCTGGCCACAGGGCCGCGGCGTGCGACGCACCGGCGACATGCCCGGTGTGTCGCGATGCCGGTCGGCTCTGTGGCCATAGGGTTGGAAGTCCCGCCTGCCAAATGGCCAGGCGGGCAGCGGGGGTAAGGGGGGGAGGCGGAGACGTAAAGCATCTGATAAATTTCCCCCTTTAAGCCCTCCGCAGTCGAGGAGGGGGCTCCCGTCACCACTCAGGCGGAAGGGGTCCCAAAGCCCAGGCTCCATTGGAGCAGAGACCTTCCTCGGCGAGGACCGTGGCGAAGAGAGGGGGCGGTGCTCGTGTCAAGGGGATCTAGAATAAGAATTCCTCGGTCGAGCGCCGCAATAAGAAAAAGGAGGGCCTGAAGGAGAGCGGTAAGCCATATTGGTGACCCGCCTCCTCCAGGCGAATCTGAAACCTCCGGTGTGGGACCCGGCTCCCACCATGTGGCCGCCATTAAGACGGCCGCCAACTTGTCGCGCACGAGTTTCGCGAGGGCCCATGTGCGCGGTCGGGCGCCTCCCTGGCCACGCCTCTGGAGCACCTTTTCAGGGGTGGCGACCAGCCGGACCACAATATATCTGTGGTCCGTAAGGTTCTCCCTGCTGGTCACCAGTAACAGTCCTGTATCAGTTGGACCGCTTGGGGAGACGTTAGGGTGACGTCAATCACCGATCTTCCCCGCGGCCCGACAAAGGTGCTCCTTCGGCTTCTGTTGATGATACAGAGGCCGTGAGACGCGACCCATTCCTCCATGACCTCGCCCCGGCGGCACCTGGCCGAGGACCCCCACAACGCCGACTTGGCGTTGAGGTCCCCGGCCACCAGGACCGGCCTTTGGGGGCGCCTCAACATGAAGTCCCCCAGCCGGTCCAATAGGTGCTCAAATTGGGCGGAATCCCACGAGGTTGGGGCGTAAACCGTGACCACGTCCAGGGCCTCCCACTCGACCGCGACAAACCTCTCCTCCCTCTCAATAAACGAGAAGGGGCAAGGTGTCTTTCTTCCTATCCAGTGGATCGCCACCAAGGACCCATGCCGCCCTTCAACGTTACCCACTATACTGGGGTGACTCCCGGGGACGGCGTAGGGCTAGGCGGCGATCCCCAGCCCGCAACCGCGCTCGCGGAGAGCCCGTTCAAAAAGGTCTTGAACTACGCGAGCGCCCTCTCGGCGGCCACCCTGCCCTCTCCTTCTCTTCCCCGCCGGTCCATGACACTTCTGGCGCGGCCGGCGGAGCGCCGAAGTTCGGCAATCTCCGCCGACCACCAGTATACAGACCGGCGGGGGTGTGGCCGGGATCGGGGCATGGCGGCATCGCACGCCGCCGCCGTCATTATGTCCAAAATCCTGGCCATCTCGTCTTCATCTCCTGTTTGAGGACCGGGGTGTTCCCCAGCCCCTGGAAGAGGGCCAACTTGGTCCTTTTCAAAAAGAGTGGCAAATCGGGGGACAGCCCTTCCGCATACAGGCCTATATGCCTGTTGGACGAGGCGGGCAAATTGTTCGAACGGATAATACACGCCCCCCTCGTCCGGCACCTGTCCCGGGGTAGTCCCAAGCTCAGCAATGAACAATACGGCTTCCGCGAGGGACGGTCGAGCGTGGACGCGATCCTGCGCGTCCGGTCCCTCTCGGAGGCCGTCGTGAGGCGGGGAGGAGTTGTGTTGGCGGTGTCCTTGGACATCGCCAACGCTTTCTACTCCCTCCCCTGGGACCGGGTGGAGGCGAGCTTGGCCTATTTCCGGGTCGCTCCCCACCTGGTCTCAATGATAAAGGACTACTTCCGGGACAGAAAACTGGAGTTCCGCAACAAAGCGGAACTCCAGCGCGAAAGAGCGGTATACCGCAGTGTTCGTCAGGGGTCCGTGCTAGGACTCCTATTATGGAACATCGTGTATGACCAAGTCCTCCGCTTTGCCCTCCCCCCCCCCCCCCC
>NW_022639589.1:853019-854303 GCF_010583005.1 Odontomachus brunneus | reverse complement strand
CCCCCGGCTGCACCGTCGTCTGCGTAGCAGACGACACTTTGGTGTTGGCCGGGGGCAGGGGCTGGCGGAATGCCCTGGAGTTGGGCCGTTTGGCGGTGGACCAGGTGGTTAGCTCCCTAAAAGCGATCACGCAATTAACGTTGGGCCTCACGGTGGCTCCCCTTAAACCAGAGATGCTGTTTATGCATAATCGGTCAAGGGGGGAGCTGCCAAGAACCCGAATCCGGGTCGACAACGTCTCCGTGAGGGCAGGTCCCACGTTGAAATACCTGGGACTCGTCCTGAATGACAAATGGGGATTCCAGAAGCATTTCGAGCTTCTGACCCCCAAGTTGGGCAGGGTGGTCAATGTGTTGGATGGCCTTCTTCCCAACCTCGGTGGCCCCAAGATGAGGGCACGGCGGCTGTATGCCGGCGTCGTCCATAGTATGGTCCTCTACGGGGCCCCGGTCTGGGCGACCAGCCAGCGATTAATTTCGCTGGCACACTGTATTCAGCGGTCGCCATTCGTCTCGCCCGGGCCTACCGGACAGTGTTGCATATGGCCGCCACGGCCCTGGTCGGTCTCCCCCCCGCTGGAGCTCCTTACTCAAATGCATGCCGAAAATTACCGGCGTGTCAAGGGGCTCCGTGCTAGGGGAGACTTGGAACATCTGACCAGGATCATTAGACTAGCGAAAGATTAGGCCCGTCAACGCCTCCTCCTAAGGTGGAGCATCCACCTGGAGGGGGCGACAGGCCGGTCGGGAACGAGGGTCACAAAGGCCACACGGCCCTGTCTAAAGAAGTGGGTAGACAGGGCCCGCGGGGAGTTGTCTTTCTGGACAACGCAGGACACGGATGCTTCGGTGAGTACCTGCATAGGATAAGTAGGGAGCTCACCTCCCGCTGCCACCACTGTGGTGACGAGGTGGACTCGGCGCAACACATCCTCGAGGAATGTTTCTCGTGGGTAATGGAGCGCCGAGTCCTGATTGATGTGGTGGAAGCGGACCTCTCTCCCCCGGCCCTTATCAGAGCCATGCTTGGGGGAGACGAGGGTTAGTCCGCCATCACCTCCTTCTGCGACGCAGTTATGGCGCAGAAGGAGAAAGCGGAGCGTGTGAGGAGGGGCGAAGCCGCCCCTAGGGACGGGGTGAGGCGCCGCAGGAGAAGGGCGGCGCCTCACCTACCCGCTCATCTGCGCGGGATAGAGGGGCGGCGCACCCGTGGGCGGGGAGGGGACGTCACTGCTGGCGTTCCCCCTTGAGGTACCTGCGGGTGCGCCGCCTCCCCCCCCCCCCC
>NW_022639589.1:842848-853009 GCF_010583005.1 Odontomachus brunneus | reverse complement strand
CCCCCCAATACCGACGGGTTCTCCTGTTCGACGGGGGACCCGGTCCGGGGAAGATAGTAGACGCCTGGTCGGGCAGGGAAGGCGCGTCGCAAGGCGCGACTTCCCCCCGTGACAAGGAGTTAGACCAGGCGCTTCCGGGAGGGGGGCAGGGCGGCCGGTTCGCAAAAGCGGACTCTTAGGCCGCCCACCCCCCTCCCAGAGTTTGGTGGGGAATAGCAACCCCTCCGCCCCGGCAACCTCAGTCGGGAGCGTAGGGGCTGGCCGGATCCGGACGGGACCCGACCCGGTCAATAGCGCCCCTAGCAGGTGAGGAATGACGGGACGGGGGGGCCCACGTCTGGTCATGGAGGATAGGTCACACGAGCCGGGGGAACACGTTTTCCCGGCCCGAGATTGGAGGCGGGGGTTTAATTCCCCGCCCTGCGGCTGAGGGCGTCCCGGAAGTAATTTGCAAGCGGTTCCCGGGACGCCCTCGCAATGGCCGCAAGGGGCCCGGCAGAGGTTTTAGTGTGTAGCCCCCCCCCCCGGACGGTTAGTTCCGGGGGGGAGTCCCACACTACCTTGGGAAAGTCCCGTATTTCGCGTAAAGCATTTCCTCTGCCTAAACAAAAAAAGCCACACCGCCTCGTTGAAAGAGAGCTGCAACTTTAGCCCTAGGTGCGCTACAGCTCCGCGACCCAAATTTTATACTATTATTTCTTACAAAGGTCTACTTGCACAAATCCCGTTAGGATGCTCAACATTGCAACTATCGAACGTGCTATGACTCGTTCGGAAATCGATTTAACAAGTCGTGGCATCTCCTTGTCAGAGGCAGACAGCATAAGTATAGGGCGCTGCGCCGCACGCACTGCATCTTAGATGTGGCAACGCTGTTTGCATCTTAGACGTGGCAACGCTGGCTAGCATGTCTGAGCTTGAAATCGCATCACGCAGCTAACGCGCTGTAACGAGACACCCACTGCCATTTGGCGGCAGTCTCTGAACTACAAAATCTACGTTATAGGTACTTTTGAAGTTCGGGATCGACTCCAACATTCCCTTAATTGGAGCCTAAAAGATCGATTTTAAATCGATTTTCTGAAAATGAACCGATTCAAGGATTGATCTGTAAATCCTGAAAATCGTCAACAATTTTTTTTAGTTTTGACTAGTAATCTACATTTAAAAATATTTTTTTCATTTTAACACTTTGAACTCAACGGCTGCTCAATGCACATTTGTGGTTTGTTCCTTTTAGCTGCATCGCTGAACTGGTGCAATGAGTTAGAATGAAATAACATGGTGGAACAAGATATGCTATTGAGCAGATATTTTGTTGTTGGCCAATGAGAGAGCGTGACTGAACTCAGCCATCTTGAGCAATACAAACGCACAGAAACACACCGATAAACGCTATACACTATCACGTTATGTGTGTGTGAGTGCAAGATAGCTGCTGCACTGTCACAGTGCCAAATACGTCCGAGAAACGAGCACACCTTATTACTTCCACCATGGTGTTGTGCCCTAAGTGGAGAGGGCACGTAGAGTAGGTTCGGGATCGGTTGGTCGAGAGTACAAAGGCGGAATGATGGAGTTCAATAAATAACTTTAATATACTTCTTGTAATAACTTCCCGAGTTCTAATAACTAGTGGAGATTAACAGTCGCGTAAGTTACTACCGCAGGACCGGAGGAGCAATAATCTATTCGGCGTTCTTCTCTGGTCTTTTTATAATATATAATTAGGTCATAGGAGGGGGTGTTTAAACAACTAGAGAGTTGTTGCATTTAGTGCTGACCTGTCCCCAATATGTTATAATATATTTCCAAGGCGACGCTTAGCGTAGCACTTGCATAATCATAATAATGTTGTAGCGCTGTCGAGGCGGTTTCTTACGAAACGTTTCGGCAACGCTAAAGATAATACTAACGATTATAACAATGGAAATAAGTATATTTTTTCTCATTCTAACTTATTGTAATTCAGCAGTGTAGATAAAATGAACAGGACTTAGGGCTATTGCACATACAATGACATAGTTACGTATGCATAACATAAATTGGTATATGGAGTAAATAAATAAATAAATATGTATTTATGATAGAAAAATGATTTCTTATTTAATAATACTACCAATAAACCATTTATCAAATTTTTCAAATTTATATTAAATTTTATATCAACTATATGAGGTCTACTTTTGAATGTAGAAATTTGACATACAGTAAACTTCAACAAGTGGTTCACTGTGTACATTTACTGATTCAAATCGATTTTCTGAAATCGATTCTTTACAAATCGATTATTTTTTCAGCAATTCGAATCAATCTTTAAATCAATCTATTTTTTAAAAAATCGGCATCCCTACGATGCACTAATAGCTGCGCAGTGAAAGAAGTGCGTACCCCACAGCCAACGAGAAGAGGTGATGCGCCAGAGTCACGACGAACTTACCGTGAGCGTCGCCAAGTCAATAAGCCGCTTGGCTCAGCAGTATTGGCCAGGCATGTTTAAAGACATCTCCCGTCCCACACAGCAGAGGTGTCCAAAATATATCATAGGATATCCTAAAGATATATTTGGGATATGTGATATCTTCAAGATATCCCTATTATGTATTTGGAACATTCTTGCTGTATGGGATTATATCAGGACTTGTGCTGTCTGGCCGACAAGCCGTTGCAGCAGCCATCCGCCGAAGCAATGCACGCTCGATCGGTAGAGACTCCATGGGAGCAGATTAGTGTGGACCAAATGGGACCCTTGCCCATATCCGTAAATGAACACACTAGCATAGTCGTACTCCAAGAGAGATTTACCAAATGGGTGGAAGTTCGAGCCATCCGTCGAACCACCGCCCGAGCTGTCATAGATACTATCACCGAGCACCTGGTGTACCGACATGGGTGTCCACGTATCATTCTTTCGGACAATGGGAAGCAGTTCTATTTATAGGAATCGTTCCTGAAAACGTCCGGAGTTAAACACCGCCCGTCGCCCGCCTATGCACCACACTGCAATCCCGTCGAGTAGGCCAATCGGACTCGGGTGTATATCAGTTGGACACGGGGCAATAGACACAGTCGCTGTTCCAAGGGACCCTACAAATGTCTCTAATCACACGGTGCTGTGATTGGCTGTGTCCAAATGCACCGTGTCCAAGTGCACCACTCCCATTGGACTCTGGAGACAATAATCTGGCAATACATGGGTAAGAACCATCGTCGCTGGGACCAACACTTTGATGCCCTGCAGTTCGTTATGAACACCGTCCAGCAAGCATCAACGGAATCACCAGCGTTCCTCAACTACGGTCGAGAGCTTTGAGCAGCAGCCACCGCGCCCTCAGTTGTACCTGAGACGACGCCATCGCTGTAGACCAAACATTGCCATCTACAAGAAGCACACGAATTAGTGCGTATCAACCTGGTGCGGATCTTCCAGAGCCAAGGTCGCCACTATAATCTCCGACCCCGCGCCTGGAAGCCGGCAATCGGAGATGCCGTCTAGAAAAAGGAGCACTCCCTCTCCGCTAAGGCCGACGCTCTCACCGCAAAACTAGCACCACGGTACGTCGAGCCGCTTATCGTCAGACGCATCTTCTTACCGGTGATAGTCGATTTGCGGGACGTTCACGGGAGACAGCATCGACGCATACACATTCAAGACTTGAAGCTGACACCCGCGGATCGCATGTGCGAAGATAAACAAACAAGGTAAAAAACGTTAAAATCGTCGCTTAGCAACATGACGGAAGCATCAACAAACCGATGTCATGTATTGGAGCCGACCGCATTGCAAGAGCACAGTAGCTCGCATTACATCGACTAAAATGGACCGCAACGAGCAACAACGACAACATTTCTGGGCTGATCTCAGTCGATCTCGCTCTCAGTGACAAGGACGACGACGCTCCCGTAAGTTCGGCGCGCCGGAGGGTGCTGGCCGTTGGCACGGTGGTGCAATGATTGGACGCTATTAACCGCTGAAAGGTGGAACGGCTCACCGGTCCTCGGCCGCCACAATTAGCCCGGCGCCGGGAGTCTGCCTTCGCTACGAACCTCCGTGTCACTCTCGAGTACCGCTCGTGGTGAAGGCGCGGCGTTCCGGCCGTGCCTTGGCGCGCCAACCATAAGCGCGTTAACGCGACCCGCTGCCGCTACCACCTGCAACGCAAAACACACGCGGCCGAATATCTGCCGCTGCGCATACAAACGACCCAGTCATCGTCGCCCAGGCTCTCAGTAATTATACTGCAGACACCGACACAGTCACCACTGTTGGCTCCAGGGAAGAGGGCCGCCGAGGATCCGGCGCGTAAGGATTCATCACCGCACCAAAGGGCAGCCACGGCATCACCGCCGCCACAGCCATTGACCAACTAACAGCCAGTTCAGTTACCCGAGGACACCCTACTGCCGCCTCCGATTCATGTTGAACTCGCTCCGAGCGAATACAGCAATGTGCCCTTTTTCGCCGCCCACGTGAGCCGGAAATATCACTTCCGCGTCCAGGGAGGAATGTGGTTCTTCCGGTTCACCCGGAGGAGGGGAGGAACAGTTAAAGTCCGGCGCTTTGTCTCTGATTAAACTTCGCGTTCCCTAAGGACAAGGAGATGCAACGAAGCGTTAAAACGAGTCCACGCCTGAGAGCTCGTTCACACAGGCTCGATCGAACATCCGTCGATGATCTTGGTGCTGAGCGCCGCTTTAATGGTCACGTGGCCTATCACACACCCGCACGTAATCCGGCGTCGCAGCGTCCAAGGTGGGGGCAACGCGACAGTGGCCGTAAATACGGGTATATAAGACAGGAGCTCGAGTAGTGGAGAGATTTCTGTTGCTGCGGCAGTCCCAGTCATAGCGACTCTAAGGAAGGTTTGCTCGCCTTCTTCACCGTGGGCTCGCGGTGTTCCTTATACTGCGACATTACTTGCGAAATTAATTCGCGAGCGACGGCAGGCAGTCATCTGTCAACCGCGGCAAATTGCCGTCGGCCACTATTCATACCATTAAAATGCGAACGATAGTTGGGCGTCAGGTGCGGAAAGGCCGCACCACTTCGATACACGCGAGATGCGATAGGTTCCACAAAATTCGCGTGTCCCGGAACCGTCGAGACCGGTAGCTCCTAAGGCTTCAAGTCGGAGACGGAATGGGTCAGGAGAAGGCAAAAATAACTCGACTCGTGTTCGATAGCAAGGAGTTTATTTTCGGGACTCTCGCAAGTCTCGGTACTATTGCGCGGAATTTCTCACAAAAGTGGTCGTTAATCGCGATACGGTTCTATTCCGCGACATGCAATAAACCCAAGGACGACCTTCTCGGGTGAACCTTAACATACGCGCGGCCGCTCCGCGGACGAGACAATGACAACGAAACGATACGGAAACGCGACAAAATACGAAGCAGATGAGCGGTCTTACAAGTTCCGGTGGCGGCCCTTGGGGTCAGCTGCGGGCGTAGCAGTGGCGCTCCTCTCCCGGCTCTCTCTCTCTCTCTCTCTCTCTCTCCCTCCCTCTCGACCCACTTGGCCTTTTCTCCCCTTTTTCTCACTAACTCCTTCTCTCGCTCGCTCGGCACAATCGATAACGATCGTCACGAAGATTTTCGATTATTCACGGCGACGGTCGCGGTAAGGCTGCTCGACCGCCGGCTCCCGGAGGATCGCGTATCCTCGTGGATCCTCCTTCGTCGCCTCCCATCTTGTCCTGCGATATTAGGTAGCCGGGAATCGGCAATTTTCGGTATGATTGTCTCGAGACGTTTCGGTCTCGAGACATTATTGTCGTCGTGGATTTGCTCGCTGCCTCTCTCGGCACTCCCGTTTTGTTTCTGCTGGGCTCTCGCGACGGCTGCGTCCGCTAGAAGTAAACATAGATGACAGACTACTGTCTAATTGCGATATCTGTGTTTTTGCTACGAAAAATTCTAAACGGTATAATATTCGAGATTGCTGGGCGATTGGCAATTCGGGAATATTTTAACACAAATTTGCGAAAGAGCGATTCACCTGGGTATGAGCGTGATGAGTTGTGGGCCGCTGCTTCCTCATCTCTCGATGTCCTCCGCTCCTCTAATCCTGGTGGCCGGCAAGGGACGTCGAGGGGCACAAAGTTGGGGACACGCTGACCTTCGCATCCGCTCCGCTCGCGAAGTTCGCTTCCGATATTTGTCCTAAAGACTCGCACAAACAAAAATATGACGGAACGCGATAGCCGCGAATAGTCGCGAGAAGCCGTTTGCGGCGCGATACGCGAAGACACTCACACAATTTCGGTACGTTTTTGTTTTGACGGACGCCTCCTAGGCTGCACGTCACAACTCCCCCCTCTCCGGGAAAGACCGCACCGGTCGTTAACCATGGGCTTCGCTGTGGCCACCCATCTGCTCACCAAAACTACATTTTCGCGACGCGCGCTCATTGTATCACCAAGTGAGCGATTCGCGACAACTATTCTTCTCGTTTTTCGTCTCGTCCCATGGAGCGTATCTTGAGGGGTACGACGTCCCTCTTCGGTAGTTCGCGAGGTCGATATTTTTCGTGTGAGGCCATTCGCTCAAGGATGAGGATGGTAGGGGAAAGTCTAAATTGCGAGTCTGCGTTTCGTTATTCCTTCTTTACTCCTGTGCGCTCCACTAACGATAGAGGAGAAAAAGAAAAAAAACGGTAATTCAAAAAAAAGAAAGAAAGACGAAAACGGAATGTCTTATCCGTCTATATGTCCGCGGCCTGCTTATCCGTCCCTCCTGGGTCCTTTGGCGACTGCGTTCGGCTCCCTCCAGCCGGCCTTACAACGCGGGTAGTCGCGGAGGGTGGTCCCCCGCTCCCCGCATCGATAGCAGAAGCTGCTATCTCGGGGGCGGGGGCACTCCAAATATCGGTGGTCGGGGCGGCCGCAGTACCAGCAGCCCTCTGCCCACCGACCACCGGATGCTGCCCGCACCGGCCGCCATGCCCTCTGCTGAGTGGCTGTCGCGTCCCGGGGCCCCCGAGATGGATGGTACCGGACTCGGCTCCCGCTGCACCAGCTAGTGCACCTCCGCCAGGACGTCCTCGTATACGTCCCACCACCTGCTGGTCTGCGTCATTGTGCTGTCGCGGGGACGGCTGAAGGAGTCAGTTTGTATAGCAGCGTCCACCATCCGTGGAAACTCTCTCACAACCGCCCCACGAGTGGTGATCGTCTCGGCCTGTGCCCGCTCCATCATGTCCCGGGCTCCCTCCCAGAAGCCCGGGTGATTTCGGCCTTCATTCATAAAGACGACGCGGTAGCGCCGTCTAAATTCGGACCGGCGGTGGAGGTCAGACTCTCCGTCCGCCATTGCCTCTTTCTGCGGTAGTCCGGTCTGGGGAACAGGGTTCAATGTATGGTTTAAGTTCCTTTACATGAACCCGTCCCACCACCTCACCATCCAAACCAGCAAGCTCGCATACGACTGCCGATTTCATCCTCGAAATCTTAAATCGGCCCCGAAACTTCGGAATCAGCTTGGTGGCCGTGTTGTGGGCGGCCGATGACAAAACATGCTGTCGCCGCAACACTAAATCCCCGATACGGTAATCGGCGGGGCGTCTCCTTAAATTATATTGCGTGGATTGCCTCTGGTACGCGGATTCCAGATTCTTGGCAACCCACGCATGTATCTTCGATAAACTTGTCATTCGCTCAGACCAGCGAGCCGGATCTTGCGGCTCGACACTAATACCCTCGGTACGGCGGTTTCGTAGAGTTTGCGACGGTTCGAGTTCGCGGCCGAGATTTAGGAACGCGGGAGATGTTCCTGTCGACGATTAGTATGCGGTCTTGTACGCGAAATGGAAGTCGGTAATGTGAGCGTCCCACTCGCGATAATCTCGATCGAGGAACGCCACGATCATCGTTCTTAATATTCGGTTCACTCGCTCGACCGGATTGGCTTACGGGTGATATGGCGGAACGGTAGAATGGTATATTCCACGCTCTTTCGCAAATTCCTCGATCGTCTTGTTGACGAATTCGATACCGTTGTCTATCAACAGGACCTTCGGTGTCCCCCAGCGCGATAACACGAGGTCATCGATAGCTGCCCGTATGAGTTTTTTGTTCGCGGCACGCAAGGCACGGTACTCTACCCATTTCGAAAATAAATCCTGTATCACTAAGAGGTAAGAATAACCGGCCTTGCTCCGCGACAACGGGCCCATAATATCGGCAGCGACCACTGTTTCGGATTCGACTTAGGTCAGTCGAGGACCGAAGTAAAGCGCCGGTTGTGCCTTGCGCAAGGCAGAGGAGTAGTGTGGAGAAAATAAGTAGCCACGAGGTTAGACGGAGATTAAGTTGTATGAGTCACTAAGTTTTATGATAGTTATTTATTAACTTGTAAAGCTGTCGGTGCACAGTTCGCCCGGTCTCACGTTAAGCGAAATTCGGAAATCTTCTGCGAGCTCGTGTGCCGAGGGCCGTATGTAGCGCGGCGGAAATCTTGCCGAGAATCTAATCGATCCTCAATCGACGGAAATCTTGCCGCGAAACGACGGAAATCTTGACTGCGCGGCCCTGAGCTCGTTTACGCGCGCGGCTGAGACCGACGACTTACTTTAAAGGACGATTCACACTTAACAACGATAAAATTAACAAAAGATTAAAGTTAGAGTCCGAACGTCGCGCGAGCGTTCGGAGAGCGCAATTTACGGCTATATTAGCTTGACGTTAACGACTCTCGGTCGACAATCCACTCGGTTTTGCCCAGTCGCGAGCGATGCAAGACAGTTTTTGGTCGGCAAGCGAGTCACTAGAGCCTGGAACGCGTAACGATAATGAAAGAGCGACAGCTCGTGGAGACGCGATCCAGGAGAAGGAATCTCACGGATTCCGATTACGAGCTGTGAAATCCCCTGTGGGATGTGAGCTCGAGAGAACCCGCCGCGATTTAACTGACCGATTTGTGAAAAAAACTAAGTTGATTCGCACTGATTAGCGTTCGGAAGAATTGTACAGTCGAAGTGAAGAGCCGCTTTGAGCGGTCGCATTTATACCGAATTTTGAAAAGGCTAAGACGCGAGTGGATTGGACCAGCGAAGCAAAGCGAAAAACGGTTTTTGCCACGAGAGCGAGTCTACATTACCTTATTTGGGCATTAGTCGAATGACAAGAGCTTTTCGCGGCTCGAGCCGCCCGCCGATTCGCGGAATCCTTGTTTATTCGATCCGTTGCTATGACGATCGCTCGGATCCTTACGCCGGCTGACGGCTCGCTGGCATCGCGATGCTGGGATCGCACGTGATACGAACGTGCGATCAACATCGAAAGGACAAAGTGAGTCGCTTGTGTGCCGAATTAGAGCATCGAATTATGTTTGTTTCAATTATGTTGTATAAATACATGCCGCAGCGGTCACCGGTCCCGCTGACGTGAGTTTAACCGTCGAGGTTGTTCGAATCTCGAACAACCACTGTCCATGGCTTTTTGATAATTCTCCGCCCCATAAGACCTGCGGGAGCGTGCTGGTCCACCTTAGTTCGCTGATGTACCTTCTAATATAACCAACGATATCGCGAAACATATTGAGCCAGTAATAGGCGACGGCAAGACGATGAAAAGTCTTGTCGGCACCTAAATGATCCGCTTGAGGATGATCGTGGGATTCCTGGAGTAGCTCGCGCGAAAGCACCCACTTCCACCGATCGAGATCTTCCACCAAATTACTAATAATTTTCGTTTGTCTCAGAAAATATAGTCGGTCGTCAACAATCCGCCACGTCGGAAACCGTTTCGGATCTTTCACGACGTCACCAAATCTTTTACGGTACCACTTGTCGGTAGTTTCGCTAATTATCGTGTCGATATCGGTAACGCTAACATTCGCTATCGCAACGGCCGCCAAGGGGGTCTCGAAATCCCTCTTATACATCCGCGATAGCGCGTCGGGAACGTGATGTAATGCTCCCTGCCTATGTACTGTAACACTACTCTCGCGGCTCGTGCAGCCGGTTTCACTAATCGAGTGCAGCGACACAAAATGATGTTTTCTTCGCGCCTCGGCGACCGTTCGGCAGATCCGGCGAGACCCGACAGCTCACACGAACAAAACCAAGCTCCAGATGGGCGCCAGGTACGGCGGTCCGTACCCACTAAATAAGTCTCAAAACTAAGTATTACTCGAAGCGGTGGTCTCGCCGACGAGGACAAC
>NW_022639589.1:842745-842838 GCF_010583005.1 Odontomachus brunneus | reverse complement strand
GATTTTGTAATTGTATTTAAGCAGTTCTAATGCCCAACGTGCAAGACGACCCGTGGGGTTGCTTAAATTATGCAACCATCGCAAACTACTATG
>NW_022639589.1:842523-842735 GCF_010583005.1 Odontomachus brunneus | reverse complement strand
CAGATGGGCGCCAGGTACGGCGGTCCGTACCCACTAAATAAGTCTCAAAACTAAGTATTACTCGAAGCGGTGGTCTCGCCGACGAGGACAACCGGCCCTCCGCCCGAACGGCTCGCTCGCACGTCCGGCAGCTCAGCCCTGCTCTCGGTAGAGGGGCTGGTTCACGCGATGTCGGAAGGATTAGTAGTTGGCGGGTGCTGAAATAATGAAGG
>NW_022639589.1:841513-842513 GCF_010583005.1 Odontomachus brunneus | reverse complement strand
CACAGTAAAACTGTAGCCCTCGAGATACGATCTGAATTTCTTTATTGCCCAGACGACCGCTAAACATTCAAGCTCCATCGCGCTATACTTCTTCTCGGCATCTGTGAGCGTTCGGCTGGCGTACGCAATAACACGCTCGATCTTGTCAATCGTTTGCGTTAACACCGCGCCTAAGCCCACGGTACTCGCGTCTGTCTGTAGCACGAACGGCAGCTCGAAATTCGGGCACGATAATATCGACGCAGTGGTCAAATCTGCTCGGATCTTTTCAAACGCAGTCTTCTGCTCGGTATCCCACTCCCATCGTTTGCCTTTGCGTAGCAACCGTGTGAGCGGCTCACCAATAGTCGCGAAATTCGGTAAAAAGCGACGATACCACGACGCCATACCTAAAAAGCGACGAAGCTGTTTCAGGTTGATAGGCGCCGGGTATTCGAGAAGAGGCTATACCTTCTCGTCGACAATCTTCAAACCATCTCGATGCACCAAAAACCCGAGATACTTTACTTCCGAGCGGCAAAATTCACTTTTCTCTACATTGATCGTCAAACCGGCGGAATTTATTTTCGCAAAGACACGCGACAGCCATTCGAGATGTTGTTCGAACGTTGAGGTCACTATCACAATATCATCGAGATAAACGAACGCATGAGGCTCCATTTCGGGACCGATTAATTTATCTAACAACCGTTGGAAGGTTGCTGGAACCCCCGATAACCCATACGGCATTTGCGTGAAGTGGTAGTGTCCTTTTCCCGGTACGGAAAACGCGGTAATTTCTCGACTTTCTTTCGCTAACGATATCTGGAAATAAACTTGGCTCAAATCGATAGTCGAAATATAACGAGCCGAACGTAACTTGTCGAGAATACCCGTCATATTCGGTAGCAGGTACGCGTCCTTCTTCGAGATGTTGTTTATTTTACGAAAAATCTATACAAAAACGGTACTTGTCGCTCGGTTTCTTAACCATCACGATCGGATTAGACCACTCGCTTTT
>NW_022639589.1:835011-841503 GCF_010583005.1 Odontomachus brunneus | reverse complement strand
GAAATAAACTTGGCTCAAATCGATAGTCGAAATATAACGAGCCGAACGTAACTTGTCGAGAATACCCGTCATATTCGGTAGCAGGTACGCGTCCTTCTTCGAGATGTTGTTTATTTTACGAAAAATCTATACAAAAACGGTACTTGTCGCTCGGTTTCTTAACCATCACGATCGGATTAGACCACTCGCTTTTCGATGGCTCTATGATTCCGTTCTCTAACATTTTGTTTACCTCACCACGGATCGCCTCTTGCACTTTCGGCGACACTAAATAACATCGCTGTCGAATCGGCGAACGAGTCCCGACGTCGATACGGTGTTCGGTAGCGACGTGTCGCTAGGACTTTCGACAGCGGTCGGTACGGTTTTCACTAAAAATTCTTTTAACTTTTCATCTTCTAAACGCGATAATTCCGAGATCCCGCAACACCGATTCTCTTGTCTGTGCTCGTTACAGAACGGATATCGGATCGCCGCGTCACTCGCAAAGAACCATTCGCTTCGCGAAAAATCAATTAGAGCACCAAAAGCAGCGAGAAAGTCCATCCCGATAACGACCGGGACTGCGAGACTCGGCAACAGGCCGACGGTAAGCGTGCGCGTTTGTCCCTGCAACGCGATAACGATATTTGTCGATTCACTCATCGACACCAATTTCCCGTCCGCCAAGCGAATACGGAAATCGAAATCGTGCGAGATCGGCAATTCTAACTCTCGGATTAGGTCGATACCTTCTTCACCAAAAATGGTTCGATCCGAACCGGTATCAACCAATCCGAGCAATTCTCGCCCACGAAAAATTCTAAGTAGTGCAGGGACGCACGCTCACTAACTGAATGTGTGCCGTACGATCCGATAATGTTTTGTTCTAATTTACGGGTCTCGGACTCGGGAGAAGACGTAGGGACCCGGCCTACCGTCTTCCTCTCCCGTTTCCCGCGCACGAGGGGCACGTCCTCACCGTCTGCTGGTTGCGCCCACAGCGGTAGCAGTGAACGTGCGGGGGTTCGCGACAATCACGCGAGAAGTGACCTGTCGCAGTTCCAGCATTTAGCTGTCCTGCTCCGCGACGTTGGTCGCGAGGTAGGGGCCTCCGCGGTGCCTCGCGGAGCCTCACTCCTCGCCCCCGCTCCCGCTCCCCCTGCTTGGGCGGCCGATAGACGGGTCGCCCTCGCAGGAGTCGGCGGGGTCGCCCTCTCGGGACGACGCGTCGTACCGTCGGCGTGCGGACGCTCTCCCTCGCGCGCGACTCCCGAGCCCTGTACACAAAAATTCTGTTGTGTCTTGGCCGTCATCGTCGTCGACGGCCGTGACGAGCGCGGTGGCGGCCGATACGCGAAGTCGGGGAAAGTCGATCTTTCGTATGGCGGCGGCGCGCGATATTGGCTCGCGGCGAAGTAACTACTCTCTACCCTCGTCGCAAGCCTCTCGAGAGCATCAAAATCAAGAAAGTCGTCGCGATGGACGGCGATTTGGAGGCGCGGGAGCATATTGCGGTGCGCATAGTTTAATTGCTCGACCGGGCTCCAAGGTAGATCGAGCCGGCCGAACAATCCCAGGAGGCAGGTGAGGTAATCCGCCACGGGCTCCTGTTCGCCCTGCGTGCGACGCATAATCTCGTCGCGCAGGGCGAAATGGTAGTCCGGATCGCCGAACCTACCGCGCACCGCTGTCTCGAATTCGCGTCACGTCGACCATAGCGATTTCTTGATCCGGTACCACTGAAGAGCGATATCAGTAAGAAAAAACGGAAGACACTTAAATAGATCCCCGTCCGCGATAGGCACTAATTCGCGGCCTTCCTCAATCCGCGTGAGGAAGGACTCCACGTCGCATCCGCGTGCACCCGAAAAACTAATGTTCCAGCGACGCATGTCATATGCGTCGCACGGTGTTGTATGCGTCGTTGGCCGATAACGTGCGCTCACTGAAATGTGGTCTAGGTTCGGGAAACGACGGCCTGAACGTAGCCTGGGGCTCAAAGACCGTCGGCAACTCGTAGCGCGGCAACGATAGCGACGGCGGTATTAATACGCGCGACGTCGGCGGGACGGTGGTCGGCGGTCTCGCGGGAGCTTTGATTTTAAGCGGTAATGGCCCCGGTTTTTCGAGGCCCGATACGATATGGTCGAAATCTCCTCGACCCGGTATTTCGTGCTACTCGCTACCACCGACCGCGTCATCGGGGACATCCTCCAGCTGGAGATCATACGCCGAGAGCGACGCGTCCACTGCGGGCGACGGCGGCACGGGGTGGTGACACCCCGCGTGCTCGTAGCGCGTCACCCGCGACCTTAACGCCGACATCATACGAGTGGTGACCAGACCTCGCGCGGCGGCTTCATCCTGGAGCTGTTCGAGTGACAACTCCAAGATCCACGTGTCAAGGTCATCCTCGGCATCCCGGGAAACGCGCGAGATTCTCACTAAATATTACGCGGACGCACCTCAAAATTTTCGGTAATGACTCGTGAACGCCGCTCGCCACTTTTCGCGTCGCGAATTGCGATATTCGCGGGCCGTCGGCACGCGACACCGTTTCCCGAGCCGTCATAAAGGCCGCGATCTATCCCGCCTGTCACGTTTTCCGCGATCCCGCACACTCCGCGTACTTTCACTATCGCGGGGAGACAATGACAACCTCGCTTCGCGCACACACACAAAAAAAAAATAATTGTCATGAGGCCGACTTGGCTCCTTCCGAGATGCGACAATTCAAAATAAAAAATGCAATAAATAAAGTTGTCACACAAACGAGAAACAGAGATTAGTGCCGAGACGACAGCGCAAGACTCCACGGGACAGACAGAGATTCGGACGCCACCATCAACAGACGAGAACCACGATCGTAGCAGCCGTGTTATCTCGATAAAAACTATAAAAGAGAGTCTCCAACAATTTTCCTCACTTCCCGACCGTCGACCGAAACGGCAAGATCAAACTCGGGGCCAACGTTGGGTGCCAAAAATTTGCTACGTTACTCACGAAATTTATTCGCGAACAACGGCAGGCAGTCGCCTGTCAACCGCGTCGGCAAATTGCCGTCGGCCCCGATTCACGCCACTAGAACGCGAACGATAGTTGGGCGCCAGGTGCGGAAAGGCCGCACGACTTCGATACACCCGAGATGCGATAGGTTTCATAAAATTCGCGTGTCCCGGAACCGTCGGGACCGGTAGCTCCTAAGGATTCAAGTTGGAGACGGGATGGGTCAGGAGAAAGCGAAAATAACTCGACTCGTGTTCGATAGCAAGGAGTTTATTTTCGGGACTCTCGCACGTTCCGGTACTATTGCGCGGAATTTCTCACAAAAGTGGTCGTTAATCGCGGTACGGTTCTATCCCGCGACAATGCAATAAACCCAAGGACGGCCTCCTCGGGTGAGCCTTAACATACGCGCAGCCGCTCCGCGGACGAGACAATGACAACGAAACGATACGGAAACGCGACAAAATACGGAGCAGATGAGCGGTCTTACAAGTTCTGGTGGCGGCCCTTGGGGTCAGCTGCGGCGGTGGCAGTGGCGCACCTTTCCCGGCTCTCTCTCTATCTCTTTCTCTCTCTCTCTCTCTTACTCGGTCTCCTCTTCCCTTTTTCTCACTAACTCCTTCTCTCGCTCGCTCGGCACACTCGATAACGATCGTCACGAAGATTTTCGATTATTCGCGGCGACGGTCGCGGTAAGGCTGCTCGACCGCCGGCTCCCGGCTCCCGGATCGCGTATCCTCGTGGGTCCTCCTTCGACGCCTCCCGTCTTGTCCTTCGATATTCGGCAGTCGGGAATCGGAAATTTTCGGTGTTATTGTCTCGAGACGTTTCTGTCTCGAGACATTGTTGCCGTCGTGGATTTGCTCGCTGCCTCTCTCGGCACTCCCGTTTTGTTTCTGCTGGACTCTCGCGATGGCTGCGTCCGCTAGATGTAAATACAACTGACAGACTACTGTCTAATTGCGATATCCGTGTTCTCGCTACGAAAGATTCTAAACGGTATAATATTCGATATTGCTGGGCGATCGACAATTCGGGAATATTTTAACACAAATTTGCGAGAGAGCGATTCACCTGGGTATGAGCGTGATGAGTTGTCGTCCGCTGCTTCCTCGTCTCTCGATGTTCTCTGCTCCTCTAATCCTGGTGGCCGGCAAGGGACGCCGAGGGGCACAAAGTTGGGGACGCGCTGACCTTCGCACCCGCTCCGCTCGCGAAGTTTGCTTCCGATATTTGTCCTAAAGACTCGCACAAACAAAAATACGACGGAACGTGATAGCCGCTAATAGTCGCGAGAAGCCGTTCGCGGCGCGATACGCGAAAATACTCATACAATTTCGGTACGGTTTTTTTTATACGGGCGCTTTCCAGGCTGCCACGTCACAATACATACATTCCGATTCCGTCCATTTCTGGAAGGTGTTCTCGCCTTCGTTACCGTGCGCTCGCGACTTTCTGACGCATTCAATCCCGTCTACCTCTGGAAGGTGTGCTCGCGGCTTCCTTATGCATCCATTCCGATCACAAGTTGCGAGGGATAGATATGTTCGCCGTCTCCGTCGGTTGATGTTGACTCCCCCAGCTTGTGCTCGCTCCGTAAGGAAAGCTCCGCTTTCTCCAACAACGTCTGCTTTCGTAAAAAGAACCCCGTTCGGCACACATCGCCATGGGGCGCTCCGCCGATGTCACGAACACGAGTCAGCGACCGCTATCGCCGCTGCGACGGCCAAGGCCACATTCGCGCTAATTTCAAGTCCGTGTACCCTCGAATCTTCTGTACTCGCCCGCTTTAGCTTTAAGTCCGCGTCCGCCTGAATCTTCTGTACGTGTCGGGTCTAACTTTAAATCCGTGTCCGCCCGAATCGGCCATACGCGCCCGCTCTAGTGCTCCTCCCCTGGGAGACCCACCAAAACGTTAACCGCGCGCCGCATCTGGGCCCTACCGCACTCGGCGTTCCTTTCTGTATCAACTAGTTCCTATAAATTGTTTTTCTTTTATTTTCTCAACGTTGACAATTGTTTGTTCTCATTGGTTGACCGATCACGGACACCGGCGAGCCGTCCACGGCTATAATCCGCACACGCAGAGGTGAGCGCTTCTAGCTCGTCGAATGCAACGACCGTTCCTCCTACAAAGGCTGCACCGGACGTTGCAACTTCTATAGAAGAATTGTATCTGATTAAGTATGATCCTTCATTAGTAAAAGCTAATGAGGAGGCGGTGAAAAGAATTACTATCAACAAATCGAATAAATGGAATAACAAAGTTTATTTAGTTGTCTTTATAACTTCTATTTTTGTTATAACTCCCGATTACAGTGGTATTGCGACACGCGTACCGTCCGCGATTAAGTGATCAAAAAGACCGCGTGGATAGTCGGCTTTAATCTTTTATAACAGTCGAAATTTACTATTAGGGGGATGGCTTGACGACAGCCAGTAATCGCCTGATAGACACGTGCCATACGAAGTCCGTGTTGCGGAATCTGCAGCACATGCACTTCCATCGTTTCAAAGCAACGCGGTCGTTGAAGAGGTTTCAGCAGTGTTATTAATCCTTACCCTGTAACGGGGGCCAAATTAACCCAAGCATTTTTTAAAACCCCGCGTATCTCTTAAACCAATGAGTTTCAAACCATTAGTCCTTTATCCATCCTTTAAAAAAATGATGTTGGGTAGAGGTCGTTACATGTATACACACCGGCGTTAATGCCGTCCGAATATCCGTGTGACTCGCACACGATAACGCGTCACTCATACACTGCTGCGTGTAGGTGAGCCAAGAGCAGCACGGAGTGGCGGAGGGAGCTAGCGGTATACGATCGTCGGACGCTTGGAGAGGGAATAGTGGTGGGAGTCGTCGCGATCTTCCATCCTCTATCGCAAACGTAAGAACGAGAGAAATAGCATTATAAAACGTCTGGACAGAAATGCCGTCCTAAAATACGTGTGACACACACTAAGAAAACGCTTGACTCACACTGTCTCGTCTATACTGTCGCGTAAGCAATACGCGGTGCCCGACGACTGTTTCGCTCGCTCGAACGTTCATGCATTTTTCATTGTTAGCAAGGAAATTACTGTAATGTAAAAATCTTGGGGAAAGGTTTTTAGGAGGCTTTGACAAATGCTTCTTAATAGCTACTCTTGAAAAAAAAATAAATATTAGATTTATTTTAATATAGAATTCTGAACCAACATAGAATATGTTGCAACAATATAACGTTTGTGTAGGTTGTCGATCGAAGAAGAGTATTTTTAATTTTATTGTTGCATAAACACGCGAGATATAATTATTTCATATTTTATGCGTTCGAGTATCGTTCCATCGTTATAAAATTTGGTGGCCCTGAGAAGGGCCGATTTTTGTGTCGAAGCAGTTGAAGTCGATAGTCAATAGTCAGTCCAATATCCGGCACGGTCGATAACTTGGTTGAATCGATTAAGTATCGAATCAATCAAGTTCGCGAGAAAGTCGGGTCGAAGCCGAAGTTCTTCCCAGAC
>NW_022639589.1:834531-835001 GCF_010583005.1 Odontomachus brunneus | reverse complement strand
TTGGACGATAACAACGATATCCAACTTCGTTTAGTCGTCGTCTTGCGGTTCTGCTGATACCTGTATGTCCACAGCATGGAGAACTTCTGCAACAGTGCCAAAAGGTCGTTGCTATACAGAAGCAATGACGTCCTCGTCTTGTTGCTGTGTTGTCCGTCGTGGTCGGCGATTTTCCTTGCGATGATCATGCAATGCATGATCACCGTTTGCAGTAAATTGCTGTATCCATCTGCGAACTGTCTTCGTAGAGCAGGGAATATTAGCAGCAATATCTGCTATTGATCTCCCAGACTGCCACTGTCCAACTATGCGAACTCTCACTTCGGGACACAAATTTCTATACATGACTTTATGCGCACCTACAGAAAGTCAGGAAAAAGAACGGATCGCCTTTCGCGAGTTGTATTTATATGATTCAGAGAAAAGCGTCTGCTCAGTTTCCACAAATGAGCGTTCGTTTATGTTTATGT
>NW_022639589.1:833347-834521 GCF_010583005.1 Odontomachus brunneus | reverse complement strand
TAACTGTCTTCATAGAGCAGGGAATATCAGCAGCAATATCTGCTATTGATCTCCCAGACTGCCACTGTCCAACTATGCGACCTCTCACTTCGGGACACAAATTTCTATACATGACTTTATGCGCACCTACAGAAAGTCAGGAAAGAGAACGGATCGCCTTTCGCGAGTTGTATTTATATGATTCAGAGAAAAGCGTCTGCTCAGTTTCCACAAATGAGCGTTCGTTTATGTTTATGTATTGCATCGCATTGGTTGCACGTTATGTTGAATATATATATCGACGCGCGAGTTCGCTTAGGCGTGCGCACGTTTCTTAGAACATGAGAAAACGGACGATTCTTTCGTTCGTTGTTTTTCACGTGCGTCGATATACAGGGTGGGCCATTTTAATCTCCCCACCTGAATTTCTCGTAATCTAAGTCAGATAGAGAAAAATGGTTCAGACAAAAGTAGAAGGGGACAGAGAGGGTCACGTAATGGACCTTGACCTTGAACTCGATTTTCAAGGTTATTTCAAGGTCAAAGTGATTTTTTTAAATGGGAACACCTATTTTTGACCCCGGATTTGAAAAGAGCGGGAAATTTTACATTCAAAATGATATGTTAATCAAGGTCATGGCAAGGTCGAATGAAGGTCAGGTTTGCGAATTTTGATTTCCCAATTGAATATATCGGAACCTAAGCCAAATACGTAAAATTGGTTCAGACAAATGTTAAAAGGGGCCGAGGGGGTCACCTATCTGTACTCTGATTTTGACCTTGAACTCGATTTTCAAGGTTGTTTCAAGGTCATCGTGATTTTTCAAAATGGGAATCACTATTTTCGAGGGTTTCTTTAACTGTATTAACCTTACTTTTAACGCTACCCAGAAACAACGACGTGGACGTAGTAAGTACTGTTTCCTTTGGGGTGCTGGATTAAAGTGAGTCCCCTCGCCTCTCACTATTCGGGGTGCTGGATTAAAGTGAGTCCCCTCGCCTCTCACTATTTTAAAAATTATTAATTTAATTTCGAAGCAAATGTTCGAAGTTGCCTCCATTTGCTTGAAGGCATAAAATCAAACGTCTTTGGAAATGGCGTACGGTGTTAAGGAGAGTTTGCCTTGGAATTGCAGCGCATGCTCGACGAATGCGATCTTCAAAGTTTGCTCTTGTTGTGGGCTGTTGTTCGAAA
>NW_022639589.1:832920-833337 GCF_010583005.1 Odontomachus brunneus | reverse complement strand
ACAGCGCATGCTCGACGAATGCGATCGTCGTATTCGTGGCGCATGCGATGGCGAACCATATGTCCACCACGAGCTCTTTCAGTTAATGTACTTATTGTCCTATGATCTGGGTGTCGTCTATCTGGAAAGCGTTCAGCGTAAAGTCTTGCTGCAGCACGATAATTATTATGACTTTCGCCTAACACCATTATCATATCAACAATGTCATCGGGCTGATAGTCAGCCATTTTTAGAGCTGTTCTTCACCTTAACAAATTGTAGATAATGCAATGTTAATCGAAATTTTACAAACTATAAAAAAAGAGAAGAATCGAAGAATTATTGAATCGTACTTTATGACTATGAAAAATCAAATTGATGTAACAACTAAACAAAGTATGTTTTTATGAGAGAGATATTCAAAATATTCATGAGACA
>NW_022639589.1:832334-832910 GCF_010583005.1 Odontomachus brunneus | reverse complement strand
TACAATGTCATCGGCCTGATAGTCAGCCATTTTTAGAGCTGTTATTCACCTTAACAAATTGTAGATAATGCAATGTTAATCGAAATTTTACAAACTATAAAAAAAGAGAAGAATCGAAGAATTATTGAATCGTACTTTATGACTATGAAAAATCAAATTGATGTAACAACTAAACAAAGTATGTTTTTATGAGAGAGATATTCAAAATATTCATGAGACATGTACGTACTAAGGATTTTTAATATTCATTGTTTTTTTCGCAATCATTATGGAGTCGCCGTCTTTACTTGGATATGGGTTATGGGTTGGGTTATGGTTATTGGTCCGATTATCGTTATGGGCTCGTTTTGGATTATGGGTTGCGTTGGGTTATGGTTTAAGTTATTAGTTAGTACGATACTTACGCATGCGCAGTAATAATTATTTTTTTGAGGAAAATGTTAATAGGCATACCTATTTCTGGGTAGCGCTAAAAGTAAGGTTAATACAGTTAAAGAAACCCTCGAAAATAGTGATCCCCATTTTGAAAAATCACTATGACCTTGAAATAACCTTGAAAATCAAGTTCAAGGTCAA
>NW_022639589.1:831613-831934 GCF_010583005.1 Odontomachus brunneus | reverse complement strand
CCGCCGCCAGTGCGCGCCGTCGCCGCGACGCGGCGAACGCGTCGGCCGGAGCCGCTTCTCGCGGTTAAGTTTCGCTTAGGCGCCTATATAAGACGCCGCGCGAGACTACTCAAGGCTTTTATGCCTCTTGCCTGGTGCCAGCTTGACTGCACATCAGGTATTCTTTTACGCTCTAGCTAGCTAGCTACCTATTGCCTTTTTGAGTGCGCCAGCACGTTGCGCATTTGCCTCACCAGAGGTATACTTGCATATCTGCATCGATCTTCACTGCCTTAAGAGTGTCGTAGACACGTTGGCATTTGTGTTTAGAGTTCGGCAATT
>NW_022639589.1:830353-830897 GCF_010583005.1 Odontomachus brunneus | reverse complement strand
CATCCTCCGAAAGGGGGATTCATTCCCAGCGCGGAGGCGCCGGGCAATTCCACGCGTGTCCTTCACTGGGCCACGCCGTGCTCTTATGCACAAGAGCACTCTCGCACTTTCCTCACACCATCTGACGAGGCTCCTGAATAGGAGAGCACAACCTACTCACACAACTTAAGATAGCAGTCGACGGAAGTTCGACAACATTACGAACCAGCCGCTTTACACCTCAGGCCGTTCGAAACAGATAGGAAGGAGAGGTCCAATCGAGTGGCCACCTCGGTCACCTGATTTGGCGCCTCTTGACTATTTCTTTTGGGGATATTTAAAAAGTAAGGTCTACATCACCAAACCTAACGATCCTGATGATTTGCGTCGCCGAATAGTTGATGAGACGAGATACATACCACAGGAATACACTAGGAATGCGGTCTCAAGTTTTTACAACCGATTAGCTCAGTGTCAGGCCGTTCAGGGGGAGCATTTTGAACATTTGTTATAATTAAGCACCCCAAACGTGAGAGGCGAGGGGACTCACGATAATCAAGCACCC
>NW_022639589.1:822405-829860 GCF_010583005.1 Odontomachus brunneus | reverse complement strand
TCGTCGGGACACCGCGTATTGCTCACGTATAGACGAGACAGTGTGAGTCAAGCGTTTTCTTAGTGTGTGTCACACGTATTTTAGGACGGCATTTCTGTCCAGACGTCTTATAATGCTATTTCTCTCGTTCTTACGTTTGCGATAGAGGATGGAAGATCGCCGCGACTCCCACCACTATTCCCTCTCCAAGCGTCCGATGATCGTATACCGCTAGCTCTTTCCGACACTCCGTGCTGTTCATGGCTCACCTACACGCAGCAGTGTATGAGTGACGCGTTATCGTGTGCGAGTCACACGGATATTCGGACGGCATTAACGCCGGTGCGTGTACATGGCGGCCAAAAACATATCTAAACCGAACTTTGAAGAGTGGTAGAGGTTCACATAAAAATAGATGTACTGTGTTTTGAGCATAAAATAAAGAATACCAGAAAGGTGCATAAAGATAAAATCCTTTGTTAGAAATGCAAAGGATATGATGTAGTGAAAGTGAACCAAATGCGACTATAGATATTATGGAATCGAAGTAAATGTTATGACGTAATATTGTCAATTAATCGAGAAGAAAAGATGTGTTATCGTATTGAAGAGAAAATTATTACATGTGACTAATTTTATTTCCCTCACCAATATGAGCAAAATATAAATACAATTTTTTTGTTATTCTTTTAAAATTAATATTCTTTTGCTATATACTTCCAAGATGTTTTAAGTATACTGCGCGACTGTGTTTCCGATAACGTCACTTATGACGTAGTTTACGTCATTAAACTGTACCAATGCAACACAATTGGTTACCTACGATATATCGCAACATGTTCCCTTCTAGTACTCTTTATTCGATGGTTTTGAGACCCTACATTCTCTCTCATTCGCGCATGTGTATAAGTGTATATTGAGTGTGTATGTGAGAGAGATTAGTAGAAAGGAATGAAAGAACGAGAACCTGGGATTGAAAACCATGTCTTCTGTATAGAATTAATCGAATAATTCAAATGTTTTTTCCAACAAATGTTGCCTTTCACCATTGTGCACGTCAATTTTAATCACATTTCTTTGACCATAACCTCTCTCACACATACTCTCATACACATGCGCGGATGAGAGAGAACGCAAGGTCTCAAAACACAATGTATCCTTTTCTACATGTTATCCCCACTCTTCAAATAAAGGAAAACGCTCGGTCTAGATATATTATGTCTATGATGGCAGCATACCTGTGTCTCTGTATACTGGAACACCATGTGGTTAAAGTTGTCCAGTTGACCACCCGTGACCCAGTTTACATTCTATGTATACTTGTATCTATGTATACTATATCTATGTATCTGTTTATACTATGTATACTCTGTATACTTTTGGTGCAAGTAAATTTTTTTCGATAAATTTCGTTTTGGTTTTACTTGTTTTATGAAAATATATGAATATTTATTGATATAAGTCATAAATATAGATTTAACCTATAAATACAGCATATTTCTCGCTATACACGTATTTTCACAAAGTAAATTATTATTTCATTTGTCAACGTATTTAATCTATTTTTGTATATTAATATACAAAATAAATAGTGCAAAGTAAAGAAAACAATTTTTTATCCTCAAATCCTGGCCTTAATATTTCAAAATATTTGAAAATTTGCAACAATTTATGCCCTAAACTTAAGCATTTAATCGTTATTCTATCGTAGTAAATTCGTTATATTTTTTTCATAAAAGTCTAATCATTAAACTTTAATTTCCCGTTGGATATTTTGCTCTATGATCATTTTTTCAAAAGTCATAATTTTTATCATAACTGTATATTTTTTTGTTTTTCACTTTATATATTTGCAAGAATAATGTATTTAAACAAAATATTGTACAATGTTTCTATTTAGATCTCAATTCGGAGTGTTTGAAGATGTTATCTGAATTTTTTAAAGACTTTTACTCGCTTAAAAACGTGTGGAATCAATTTGACCTCCGTTTACAGTGTAACGTTGCAAAAAAACCTTTACAGGGTAGGAGTTAAAAATGTTGTATGAGTTATAAAAATATAATAATCATAACGATTATAACACATCTATGTGATAAGGATATAGATGTGTAATGGTATGAATATTCTGAAATAAGACGTTTCTTGTTATACATTAAAGTTATTGCGAAACTTCTTTATATATATGTATGTGTATAATGTGCGCATATAACCTCACATGCGTATCTTTCTTGTCTGTTATATTAAACATGCTTATAAGCAATATGATGCGGAACATATTGTTGTATCCGCTTGATTGGCTCGCTGGCAATGATACTCATTTTGTGAGAGGCGAAAGAATTCCTTGTAAAAGAGCACCTCGATATAGAGCTTAAAACTTTCTCAAGGTGAATTATGGAAACATATTTTTATAAATTAACTGCTGATAATCATTATTTAAGAACTTCATATATTTATAAAATAATTATTAAAATAATCATTCTATTGAATGTCAATATTGTTTTTAACTGTTTTTCGCGAAATAAATTTTCAATTATTTCATTTCATTATCACGTATTGTTATAGCAATCGTAATTTCACTAAAGTTTAACTTTTTGCAAAGGCGCTTAAAATAAATGTACAAGTAAAAATAAAATATAAATTTTCTGTAACTTTGTCGTAAAATAATTCAGGAATCCAGTATAAAAACTAGACTAGTACTTTCGATATATGCGAAAGTGCGCGATAGAACAAATGTGCTGTGAAAGCATATTACCGTGCCGCTTATATGATTTTTATCATTGTTCGCCATAAACTACATCTACGAAAAATTTGGAAAAATATACGTTGAAGCAGACATTTTAAGATTCTTTTTGGGAAGACAATTTAAGGTATATCTCTGAAACAAAACCTTAAACAAATTTTTTGAATAATTCAACAATATTTTTTTATCCATATTTTTGACAGAATTTTTTCTTTCATTTTTTTCTTTAATAACCTCATTGATGTTCATAACATATATTTTTTTCACCAAAATCGGTTGAGTCGTTTTCGAGAAAAACCACTTTTAAATCTTTGTTTCCCCCTCCATAACTCCTACAAAAATGCAATTTTAAGATTGATAATTGTAGGATTTTTTAATCACATAGCCAATCTATAATGCTAATCTAAATTTGGTACATGCGGGATCAATTCTTATATGCTTATCCCCCGAGGCCCTTTGAAAAATTAAAAATTAAACTTGACAATGATTATTTTGTTAAATGTTAATGATTTTTTTTTAACTTAGCCCATTTTATTTTTTATAAAACACAATACAATTTTTGTTTAAAATATTTTTTCTATCTCCAAAAGTTCATAAAAAACGATGTATTAAGCTGATATAATATGTATCAAGAAAACAGTTCGTATCAATGGATACATCCAATGTTACAATCGCTTACCGAGTGCTCAGTGAGTTCTTGTATCTGATTGGTGTATATTTTTAGATTTAAAGGAATATGTAAATTGGATACAAGAGCTCACTGAGCGCTCAATGAGTGGTTATAAAGTACTGGACTTAATATAATACACCATTATTTACACGTATCACCAGAAAAACATTCCAGAATAAAATTATTAATTTGTAAGTTATATATTAGTAAGTTATTACATATTCTGTCAAATAAATATCGGAAATTGATAATTTCAAAAGCCCGCGTCAAAGGTATAAAAACAAACATTTTGCTGTAAATTGATACCAATGTACCTAGTTGTCACATAGAGTTTGGCGCCATCTGTCAACCAGTTTGTTTACAGCTGTTGGTTTTATTAGTCGACTTCAAGTGTACTCTGCAATTTTTTAAATGGACAAAAATATCGAACAAAAAGTTTGTCTCAAATTTTGTGTTACCAATGAAAATTTTTGTGCTGTGTCGTTGAAAATGTTGGAGAATGTTTACGGTGAGTCAGCTTTCTCCCTCGGCCCTCATTAGGGCCATGCTTGGGGGAGACAAGGGCTGGTCCGCCGTCACCTCCTTCTGTGACACAGTCGTGTCACAAAAGGAGGAATCGGAGAGGGTGCGGCGGGGTGAAACCGCCGCCCCCCGGGATGGGGCGAGGCGCCGCAGAAGGAGAGCGACGCCTCGCCTATCCGCGCATCAACGCGGGGTTGAGGGGCGGCGCACTCGCGGGCGGGGAGGGGACGCCACCGCTGGTGTTCCTTCCCCCGGGGTACCTGCGCGTGCGCCGCCGGGCCCTCCTAATCAACGGAGGGCCCGGCGCGGGGGAGATAGGAGGCGCCTGGTCGGGCGGGGGAGACGCGTCGCAAGGCGTGACAAAAAGTCAAACCAGGCGCCTCCGGGAGGGGGGCAGGTCGGCCGGTTCGCAAGGGCGGACTCTTAGGCCGCCCACCCCCCTCCCAGTGCCAGGAGGTTCCTGACCGAGAGGGGCGGAGGGGAATTCTTAAACCCCTCCGTCCCAGCAACCTCGGTCGGGAGCGTAGGGGCGGGCCGGGTCCGGACGGGACCGGACCCGGCCAATAGCGCCCCTACAGGTGAGGTGTGACCGGACGGGGAGGCCCACGTTCGGTCATGGAAAATAGGAACAACGGTCCGGGAGGGAATTGTCCCTCCTGGCCCGGGAAGGGCGCGGGGTTTAGGTTTTCCCCGCTCCGCGGCTGAGGGCGTCCCGGAAGTAATGCGCAAGCGGTTCCCGGGACACCCTCGCAATAGCCGCAAGGGGCCCGGCAGAGGTTTTAGTGGGTAGGCCCCCTCCGGCCGTTAGTTCTGGAGGGGGAGAGTCCCACACTACCCCTGGGAAAGTCCCGTCTTTCCCGGGGATGTGCGTAATGCATTTCCTCTGCCTAAAAAAAAAAAAAATAAAAAGGTGAGTCAGCTTTATCGAAAACACGAGCATATGAGTGGTACAAACACGGACTAAGAAATAGGAGAATGGAATCTAAACGCTTACTTTGAGCGAGAAGGGTATACACTCAGGCATGCAGGGGAAAATGCTAGTCGCCATATTGGTTTCTACTAGCTTACATTCAGACATGTCAGTGATATTCCCACGTTCACTGTATTGGTATCTCGAGCGTCTGACAGGTTACGTAGCGAATAATATGTATAAGATAGTAAGTAAGAACTTAGAGGTATACATATAAAACGATCCATATATCAATTGAAAATGAACTTGAGACGATCATAAATACAAGATTCGATTGTAAATGTTGTTTTAAATTCTATAATTTTAAGATTGTGGTCTATTTTACGCTACAAATGCTTCGATGAGTTAAATGGGCCGCAATCTTTGATTTCACATGTATGCTAGTATGAATTTTATGTGTGCGATAGAATAAACCAATATGGCACCATATATAAACCAATATATTCTCCTCCTGCCGTAGACGTGTTTCCCCGCTAGCCCTTGTGCTTTATCCTCCCATTCCTTAGGCCGTGGGTACAGAAGAAAGCCGAGAAAAGAAGGCCGAAAAGTGGTTGAAGACTTGCTTTGTTCCGGTCAAACTTCAACGTCTTCGGCTAATAAAAACATCGACAAAGTGAAGGACATAGTGATGAAAAATCGTCATTCAAGCTTAAGAGAGATTATTTAGGATCTGGACATGTCTCACGAATCCGAATAGTTTACACTATTTTAGTTCATATTTTAGGTATGACACGCGTCGCGGCTTGTTCCAAATGCGTCGTCTCACACATCGACCTTTGTATGCAAGTTTTTAATCAAAAACTCAACGAATGTCATCTACTAAGCACCATATTCGACAGATATGGCCCCGTGTAACATTTCCTTTTCCACAAACTCAAATGACCACTTCGTGGAAGACATTTTGAGTTCATTGAAGCCATAAAACAAAATTCGCAGAAGGAACTGCAGACTATATCGGATAGTGCTTATGAGAAGTGTTTCGACGACTGCATTATTCGTTGGCACAAGTATATCGCATCAAATGGGACTTATTTTGAAGGCGACAAAATAAATTTGGATAATTAAACCAATATATTGTGTATATACCAATATATATTTTATTGTATTTTACTAATATGTTGTGTTAACAATTCCCGGCATTTATTTGATAGAATGTATACTATCATATTGTATATTATATAATAGTAAAGAATATAATTATTATATGTACGTATTAATTAGTTAAATTATCAGGGTAAACAAAATCATTATATTACATTTAATATTAGATTTACTATGGGACTATGAATATTGCGGCCCATGATTCAATTCCAAGGTGAAAAAATATTATCAAATCCGATCGAACTGAATCGGAGCAAGAAGAAAGCAAAGACAGTCTCTCTCTCGCTTAGCGTGCCGAATCTAGCAGAGTGCGCGCTGGCACACGGATAGACAGAGCATCTTTATGTACGTAAATGGAGGGGAAAAAACATCACATGCACGGAATCGAAATCATATCACTGTCGGAACGTTCTGTGGCTTTCTTGAAGATATTCTTGTGCTGTCCTGAATATGTCCTGCGAACTTTCTGAAACGTCCGGAAGACGTCTTCGCGACCTCCTGAGGAGACCTCCTAAAGCGCTCATTTGCTATACCACTGGTTGTCCTTGTGCTGTTTGGATAATCTTAAATCTGATTGAATATGGTTCTAAGCAAACAAAATATAGATACTTTTTTATTTGTTTACATTATATATATATATATATATATATATATATATATATATATATATTGTGACGTGGCGGCCGTGGAGGCGCCCGTCTCAAGAGTACCGTACCGGATCAGAGTGAGAGTTTTCGCGTATCGCGTCGCTAACGGTTTTCGCGAGTATTCGAATGTCGCGTTCCGGCGTGTGTTTGTTTGTGAACGTCGTTAGAACAAAGGTCGGAAGCGACTTTTGCGAGTGGAGCAGATGTGGAGGTCAGCGCGTCCCTAACTTTGTGCACACCCCGACGCCCCGGCCGGCCACTTGAACTGGAGGAGCGGAGGCCACCGAAGGACGAGAACGCAGCGACCGCCAACTCCATACCACGCACGATCAGGTGAATCGCTCTCTCTCATTATTAGATATTGCCGTATGCCGGATTATCGCGCGCTCAATATTCGTGAATCTCGTACCGCTGAGAATATGTCGAAATAAGGAAGCAGTATTCTGTCAGCGATATTTCCTTCTAGCGAAGCAGCCGTCACGAGAGCCGGAAAAAAAACGGGAGCGCCGAGACAGACAGCGAGATGATCCGCAACGTCAACAATGTCTCGAGGCATAACCGTCTCGAGACCAGAATACCGATAATTGCCGATTCCTAACTACCGAAAATCGCAGGACGAGGAGAGAAGGGACGAAGGAAAATGCGTGAGGATACGCGACCCTCCCGGAACCACAGCTGATCAGCCTTGCCGCGATCGTCGCCGCGATCTGTCAGCTTCGACGACTATCGTATCGAGACAACGATCGTGAGCGAGAGAGAGTGAGATAGAGAGAGAGAGAGAGATAGATAGAGAGAGAGAGAGAGGGGGGGAGGGAGGGGGAGGGAG
>NW_022639589.1:818315-821357 GCF_010583005.1 Odontomachus brunneus | reverse complement strand
ATATATATATATATATATATATATATATATATATATATATATATATATTGTGACCGATTCTCCGTTAGTTATACGCGAGAATACGGCCAAAACTTCGTCTCTGCCGTTGCGGCAACGGCCGAGCTTGCCGGCAGCTCTAAAAAAAAATCTCTGATTCGATAGAGCGGCGGGGTTCTTGTGTCAACGCGCGACCTTTCTTCGCGCGACACGAGAGGAACAGGCGACAGAGTCGGAGGAATCACGAAAGAACACACATACGGTTTAACATTGCGCTGTATTTAACAAAAAAAAAACAACAAAGAAAGATACTACAAAAGACGCGGTGCGGGCTCCGAGTCGCGTAGTCGCGAAGTCATTCGGCAGCTGGATCCGTAGTCGAGGATCCTTCTGCCTCGCGGAGTTCGGACGGCACGAGGCTCGCGAAATTCTCTCGTTACACGCTAATTACTGCATCGGGCGCCAGCCGGGTGCATCCCGGCCCTAATTGTCTCGTCGCGAACCACGTATTTCTCGCCACTCTCGGAGACCCGCACTTTCTATGAATGATCGCGAGTCGTCATAATTTTTACGCAATCGCTCGCCGTACTGTGCGGTCGCGAACGCGGTGAAGCGGCAGCAGGCAGGGCGGTAAGGACGGCTATTCTCTCGCGAGGTTGGACGGTTCGTCAAGGATGGAGACGAACCCTTCCGGCTGCCGTCGTGAAGCGACGGCAACCATCTCGGTCTTTCGGCGCTCGGGCTGAACGACAGGTGGAAGACAGCTCACCAAAAATCCCTCACTGGGCTCGCCCCTCGTTCTCCGCTGTCTCGCTTGTTCGGCAGCTCGTTCGCTCGCTCTCTGCGTCGTTCGCTCGCTTTCGGTGTCGTTCGCTCGCTAGGTCGTCGTTCGCGCGCTCTCAGGATCGCTTCAACGCTCGCGTCGCTCGCTGTCTGCACAGTGACGAATTTTTCCACGAGCGCGAGGCTCCTTAGCTCGCGGTCTCAGCCGCCGATCGCCGCTAGGTCCCATTGGTCCTGCAGGAACGCACGGCTCTAGCGCGGGCGCCTTACAGGGCCCGCGCGACACCGCCGAATTCTCTGACACCCTGTCGACGGCATCCTGTGTCTGACGGCATCTCTAACTGGCGTGGGCGCTCAGGTGGCTGCTGGAAGCTTTTAGTATCCCAGGGCGTCCCCCGGGATCTGGTCCTCAAAGTCCAGCCCTTCCTGGCGCCCCGCGGCAAGTTAGTCGGGGCCACCGTCGCTTATGATAGCGAGGGGTGGATCCTGCCCCGCTTGGCTTGTCATCCGCTTCAGGTCCGCTGTCGCCTCGCTCCGATCGATGCACTTCGTCGTTCTCGTTGCAGCCCGAGCACACAATTAAAACAAACAAAAATAACAAAAAAATTATAATAACGCGATCTCGCACGCAAAAGCGTGCGAGACCAACTCTTCGCCGCCGCCCTTCCCGCGGAAGAAGGGGGCGCGAGCACAGCTCTCCTCGTCTCCCGCTAATATCGGTAACGGCGAAATCGCCACGTCACAATATATATATACAGTATGTTTGATAAGAGCGTGTACGGCAAAACTTTTTCCTCGAAACCGTTAGAGGGGGGATATGAACGCGAGCCAATAGCGGGGCTCTTCTCCCAAGATGCTTTATCTAGAAAGCCTTAGTTATCGTTTGACTTTCGTCAAAAAAGGGCGTATTTCAACATGAGTGCCGCGTACGCATCACGTTACAAAGCTGTGTTTCTATGTTCGCATCCGAAAGGACCAAAAATGTCGCGCGGAGCGGCTGCTAAGTATATGAAGAAGTCTAAGGCGTTTGTGAGTAAGTGGGTGAAACGTTATTCCGAGGTCAAAAACGTTGATGACTTGCCGGATCGTGGCTCTGTGCAGAAAACGACGAAAAAGGAGGACAAAATGATTTTACGGGTGTTTGAGAAGAATCCTTGTTTATCATTGCGTGGCGGGCAAGCGGTTTTACTTAAAAAGGGTCTAAATATATCATGTCATACTATAAGAAGACGTTTACTGGCTCATAAAGTGAAATTTCGAAGCACGATAACGAAACCGTTGCTGTCTGAAAAACACGTCGAAAAAAGACTTGCTTGGGCAAAAGAAAATTTGGACCGCTATTGGGGCAACGTAATTTTTTCAGATGAAGCTTCGTTTTGGGCAAAGTCTTCTATCAGACGTGTCTGGTCTACCCAGGCCAATAGACTCATCGAGCGGACCGTTAAACATCCGGTAAAGGTGCACGTCTGGGGCTGTTTCTCAAAACAGGGATTTGGCACTTTACACATCTTTACACAAAATTTGGATGCTGCTAAAATGGTCCAAATATATGAGAGAGCTTTATTACCATCTGCCCAAAGGTGGTTTACGAGGAAAAATGAAAATTGGCTACTGCAAGATGACATTGATCCGAAACATTGGAGTAGACTTTGTACTGCGTGGAAACAAGAAAATGACGTTGACGTACTGGATTGGCCTTCACAGTCGCCAGTTGCAAATCCAATTGAAAATGTTTGGGCGCTTATAAAGTTTAAGCTCCGAGGAAAGAAAATATGGACCGTCAAGCAGTTAATTTGACAGATTCGATTTATATGAAGATCTTTGTCTGTAGATTATGCTGTAAAATTAGTAGAAAGTATGCCTCGGAGATGCCAGTCAATTATTGATAATGGAGGCGACTGGACAACTTATTAATAATAAAGCATCGCAGTCTATATCATGCATAATGTGTACAAATTTTTTCAATTTATGTATTATCCTAAGTTTTTGAGTTTTGCCGTACACGCTTTATCAAACATACTGTATATATATATATTAGGACCTTAACTTAGTTTCCGCCCGCAAATGTTAGATGGCAATGCAAACAGTTCTAGTAGTCATTACTAACGAAACAGGTAGTTTGTGATTAATTTCGACATTTCTCGATAACATTCAGTCAGCATACACAATTATTTTCCTAAACAACAATTTCTTTTGCTTTGTGAAAAATGGAACGCGATAAAGTGTTTTTTCGACATGTGCTTTTGCACTATTTTGATTTGA
>NW_022639589.1:818086-818305 GCF_010583005.1 Odontomachus brunneus | reverse complement strand
GTAAAAAGAAATTCTTTATTTTTCCAATAGATGGCTTTAGTAATGTGTATCTCGCGTTGTATAAGTGCGATCGGTTTACGCTAGATGGCGTTAAAAGGATAAGATTTCATACTAAAAAAACTTCTGAGACAGTTTTGTGATTGTTTGACTCAGTATTGTTTGAGCGCGCGTCAAATATGGACACCAGCAAAGAGAAAATACGCCATATTTTACAGTTTT
>NW_022639589.1:817564-818008 GCF_010583005.1 Odontomachus brunneus | reverse complement strand
GTTTTTCTTCGATAAAGGCGAAAACGCAAGCCAGGCGGCTGAAAATGTGAATAGTGTTTATGGTCCTCACTGTAACAGCCAGTCACGTGCAACTTTGGTTTCGTCGATTCCGTTCCGGTAATTTTCATGTCAAAGATGCATCACGCTCTGGAAGGCCAATTGTCGAAAATGTCGATAAAATAATGGAAATCGTCGAGTCCAACCGTCATGTAAGCACTGTTTCGATTGCCCAGGAGCTAAAGATTGCACAAAAAACCGTTTGGAACCACTTGAATAAGGCTGGATACAAAAAAAAAACGCGATGTATGGGTGCCACGCAATTTAACGCAAAAAAAACCTCATGGACCGAATTACCATTTGCGAATCGCTGCTGAATCGCAACAAAATCGGCCCATTTCTGCAGCGGATGGTGACTGGTGATGAAAAGTGGGTCACTTACGACAA
>NW_022639589.1:817162-817554 GCF_010583005.1 Odontomachus brunneus | reverse complement strand
TAACGCATAAAACCTCATGGACCGAATTTCCATCTGCGAATCGTTGCTGAATCGCAACAAAATCAACCCATTTCTGCAGCGGATGGTGACTGGTGATGAAAAGTGGGTCACCTACGACAACGTCAAGCGAAAACGGTCGTGGTCGAAACGCGGTGAGCCGGCGCAAACGGTGGCCAAGCCAGGATTGACGGTCAGGAAGGCTTTGCTGTATGTTTGGTGGGATTGGCAGAGAATCACCCACCATGAGCTGCTCCCCTACGGCCAAACTCTTAATGCGGACCTGTACTGTCAATAATTAGATCGTCTGAAGGAATCAATCGCCCAGAAGCGGCCAACTTTGGCCAATAGGAGAGGAATTGTGTTCCATCAGGACAGCGCCAGGCCACACACAT
>NW_022639589.1:816142-816364 GCF_010583005.1 Odontomachus brunneus | reverse complement strand
ATAGTTACGTAAGAAACCCGACCGATAGGGGAAACTCTAATCGCAGAACATCGCGAATCAAAAACGCAAGAGGATAGCGCGTCCTCCAGAATTGTAAGCAGCGCGACCGCCGAACAACCGCGGTAAATAGCGAATCAAGCGAGATTCGAGAAATATAAAGCACTGCGTAATCGTAATCGAGAGATTCGATCATCCACTCTCGAAAGAGAAGCAGAACCGATC
>NW_022639589.1:815951-816132 GCF_010583005.1 Odontomachus brunneus | reverse complement strand
CATTTATACTCTGCTAAAATTCTGGTAAAATGGCAAATTATACGCCTACAGAAGTAGTCGATGAGAAGTTTGTTTTAAGACTAATTTCGCGTATTAACAATGAAAACGTGGTATTTTTATTGTTAATTTATTGCAGAATCGTAAGCATGGGTTCTCAGTAAGAGAAATCGAAGAAATTGAA
>NW_022639589.1:815707-815941 GCF_010583005.1 Odontomachus brunneus | reverse complement strand
GTCGATTACAGCGCCATCCATCATGAATCGAGAAAAATGTTTCAGACAAATTGTATGTGTTTTTAGCCAAAGATTCCGAATATGCAATAAAAAATAGGGGTTCCCATTTAAGATTTCAAACTTGCCCCCCTCACCGCCCAGGGGGAGGGGTGAGGGGGGCTAATTTTAACGTCATTGTACGTCGCCCTCGAAATGACGAAATTTTGATTCTAAACATTTTTTCGTAGTGTGCTT
>NW_022639589.1:815354-815697 GCF_010583005.1 Odontomachus brunneus | reverse complement strand
TACGAATAGTTACGTAAGAAACCCGACCGATAGGGGAAACTCTAATCGCAGAACATCGCGAATCAAAAACGCAAGAGGATAGCGCGTCCTCCAGAATTGTAAGCAGCGCGACCGCCGAACAACCGCGGTAAATAGCGAATCAAGCGAGATTCGAGAAATATAAAGCACTGCGTAATCGTAATCGAGAGATTCGATCATCCACTCTCGAAAGAGAAGCAGAACCGATCTACCGCTCCCGACGGAGAGTCCGATTCCGATCATCCGCTCTAAGAGAGACCAATTCTACTCCGCTCCTGGCAGATTACTGTTCGTCGATTGGCGACTGTAATCACTCCGCCGTCGT
>NW_022639589.1:801852-809631 GCF_010583005.1 Odontomachus brunneus | reverse complement strand
ATATATATATATATATATATATATATATATATATATATATATATATATAGTCCCATACCGTTTTGCGATATTCGCAATAAATCTCAAGATATTAATTAAAGAAGATTGTTAAATAATCACGCGCGATATAGTAGATGAACTGCAGTGGCACCATCTGCCGTTGTATATTTATACCTTAGGTACTGAACAAAAAAGTCTTCTATCATTTCACAAATGACCACATAGATTTTTAGATATTAATTAAAGAAAACTTGTGTATTATGGTGCAATCATATGCAACAATCTTCTTTAATTAATAATTAAAAATTTACAAAGTTTTTAGGAAAATGGTAGAGGATCTTTTTATTCAGTTTGATCTAATGTGTAAGTATATAACAGCAGACAGCATCACTGTAGCTCATCTACTATATCGCGCGTGATCATTCACCAATCTTCTTTAATTAATATCTCGATTATTATTGCAAATATTGCAAAACGGTATAAAACTTTTATTAGGTGGTAAACTTAATTCCTGCTATTCAGTACTAGAGAGTGCCGGCTTTAACACTGGAGAGTTTCGACAGCGAAGTCGTATGTCTTGTGTAGTTTAGACATTACTGAACGCGATTCAGTTCTCGGGTTAGATTTCTCGACGCCAAAGAGATTTTCCAATCGATTAAAAATAAATTGCGATAAGTTGTTTCTCCGACATGTGCTTTTTCACCACTTTCACCTCAAGAAAACCGCAGCTGAAATGCATTACTCACTATTCGAAGTGTATAGTGATGAATCTTCATCGGAAAGAACATGTAGAGATGGTTTGAATGCTTTCGAAACGGTGATTATGACGTGAGAGACAAAGAACGTCCCGGATAGCTGAAAAATTTGAAGATATCGAGTTGCAAGAATTGCTCGGTGAGGATCCAGCTTAAACACTTTTAGAGTTGTCAAAAGCGTTAAATGTTAGTGGCCGTCTCAAAACGTTTGCATGTCATGGAAAAAATTTATGGAAGGGATATGGATATCACATGAGTTATCAGAAAATATTATTTCGAATTGTTTGTCTATCGCGACTTTTTTGCTTGCCAGGTAAAAAAGAACATTTTTTGTGACGTATTGTAACTAGCGATAAAAAATGGATTTATTTTGATAATCTCAAACGGAGAAAATCATGGATGTACCCCGACCAACCATTCACTTCAACGCCAAAGAGAAATATTCATGGGCATAAGACCTTGTTTTGCATTAGGTGGGACCAGGAAGATGTGTTGTATTACGAGCTCTTTCGTTCAAATAAAACTGTTATAGCTGATTGCTACCAACAGCAGTTATGCCGATTGAGTAACGAATTGATGCAAGAAAGACCATGCGTAGCCAACAATCGACGCAAAATCGATTCCCTTACGTGATAATGCTCGACCGCATGTTGCGAAAAGCGTGAAGCAAACATTTCTACAGTTTGAATGGAAAGTCCTCCCGCATCCAACATACTCTCCAGACATGGCAACGTCGAATTACCACCTCTTCCGGATGCAGCACGCACTTACAGACTTACAGACAAGCACCCGGGGGCTGCCAAAAATTGGTGTCGACCACGGGGCTTATTTGTATTATTTGCACCGAATGAGGAGGGGTAACGGTGGAGACGGGCATACATGGACAGCAGGTCTTAAAAGATAGCAACCTTTGACTTTGAGAGACTGACAGCTGTATCATTTGGTACAGTAACATTGTTTCTCTCTGTAGTCGCCGTGCGCTCGGGATCGTGCCGGAGATGTCGCTTCCGAACGGTATCTCTGAGCGTTATCTAGGAAGAGGAGAGTGTCGTAAGCGTGGAGCGTCAGGTAGCTCAGTGGTTTAGAGCAGTCGCCCGGCAAGCGAAAGATCCGGGTTCGAGTCCTGGCCTAGCAGAAGCGCGCTCTCGATATTTTTCTCTCTCTGGAACGAAAGGATACGCAGATCTCGAATGCACGGCGTCCCGCCGCCACCTAGTGTGCCCTCCTCCTTACAGACACACGCTTCTTCAGTTACGAAGAAGTTAAAAAATAGGTGAATAAATGGATCGCCTCAAAAGACACCGTCGTGGAATTGCCCTGTTGCCAGAGAGATAGGAAAATAGTAGAAAATGCAGGAAATTACTTTCATGAAGGTATTTATTCATCTTTCTTTCAAAATAAATCAATTTTGAAGACGAAAAAACGGCAGGAATTAAGTTTACCACCTAATATGTTTACTTCAATTTGTTCTATATTCCCACAAAATATATACCCTCTATGTGCGTACGTGTGTGTGTGTGTATGTGCGTGTATGTGCGTGTATATGTATATATGTACAAAGATGTCCGAGAAGGACCGGACCTCCTGAATAACTTGGAGGGATTTAATTTTAAAGAAAAATAATTCAAACAAAAGTTGCAAAGTTTAAAAAAATCTATTTACTAGTATTATCAGTTTGACTATAGGTGGCGCCCCCAAGACGCGCATACACACACATATACGCACAAAAGAGATGTAAATCCGACTGAATAACCTTTACGCATTACACCTTGAGCAATTTTAATGCTTATGTTAATGTTAAAGCGGTACTGCAACTTTCAAGCTTTATAACTCAAAAAATATTTAACGAAAATAAATTTTATCATGGTGTTTTGAAAAGCTCTTGACACTAGCTATTAGATTTTGGAATAAAAATAGTGTTCTATTTAAAAAATCGATTTGACCTTTAATTCACCTTGGAGACGCCACCCAAAGTCAAACCAATAAGACCAGTGAATAGATCTTTTTAAACTTTACAACTTTTGGAACATTTTTCTCTAAAATTAAATTCCTTCAAATTATTCAGGGGTTTGGTCTTTCTCGGACACCTTGTATACATATAGGGTGGTTCACTTAAATTGAATATTTTTTTGATAATAATTTATTTTTGATAATAAGGAAATTTATTTTTGATAATAAGGAAAAATATTTCAGATGAAAGTGGAAAAGTGTCGAGGGGAACACATTTTGGTCCCGTTGCTTTTTTTCTAGGTAGAGATGCTAAAAATATATGAAGGTCACCTTCACTTTTTTAAATAGAATTACGATTTTTTTATAAATATGATTCCTCTATTTATTTGTGTAACGAAGCGTTATCGAGCTCGCGCCTGAGGGCTCATACACCGGTCCGACCGAACATCCGTTGGGTCGGTATATTCGGCGCTGAGCGCCATTTAATAGCCACGCGGCCTCTCACCAACCCGCACGTGATTCGACGTTGCAGCGTCCTGGATGGAGACAGCGCGATGCGGGTCCGTGCGAGTATAAAAACCGGGCGCTTGAGACAGTCGAGACCATTCCCGTCGCTGCGGCCGTACTAGCCACAGCGACTTCCGAGGGTGTGCTCGCCTCTCGACGCCGTGCTCTCGCGGCATTCCGATTCCGACTCCGCTTTCCGAGAGTGTACTCGCCTTCGACGCCCTGCTTTCATAGCACCCCAAACCTGCTTTATGAAAGTGTGCGCACTTTCGACGCCGTACTCTCGCGGCATTCTGATTCCGCTTTCCGAAGGTGTGCTCGCCTTCAAAGCCGTGTTCACGCAGTATCTTGACTCCGTTCTCCAGAAGTGTGCTCGCCTCTGATCGCCGTGATCTCGCAGCATCCCGACCCGACCGGGCGACTGCGAGCTGCGAAGGATTGGGGTTGCGTGCACGCCGTCTCTGTAAGTCGCTGTCGACTCCCCCAGCTCGTTTTCGCTCGAATGGCTGTAAGCCCGGGTCCGCGACCGTCCGCGTGCGCATAATCCACGACCGTTATCGTCCGCTAGTTCTAAGACCGCGACCGTTCTCGTCTGCTAGTTGTAAGACCGCATTCGCGTATTTTAAGTCCGCGACCGCGTCCGCCTAAATCTTTGTACGCGACCGCCACCGTTCTTGTCCACCTAGTAGTAAGCCTGTCTACGCGACCGTGCGCAACCGCCGCGCGTGTTTATACAAACCACGACCGCGTCCGTATCTCTGTACTTGAAGCGTCTTTAATAAATTTTCTTGTTTCGTTAAACGAAGTGGCAATTACTCCTTCCTCCCGGCCCACCGATCTCCGAACATCGGCGTGCCGTCCACGACCTCCTTAAATTCTCGAGCATGACGAGCCAGCGCGCCGTTCGCACACAACTCGTCACAAAACTTGGCGTCCGAACAGGGGCTCGAGGAGGAGGGATATTGTCACTTCCCGCTTCGAACATGCACGCCTGGATTTACAAGCGTAAGAAGGACGAACTCATTGCTTTTCTTGACCAACTCGGACCAACTCGACTCCAGCGGAACCATCGAAGACCTTTACAAGCGCACCGCGCAGTTTTACGCCACCCACCCGGAAGCCACGGAAGAACCGACCGCTTTGATCGCACCATCTGACCCTGTTCCGCCCACCACGCTCACGGTAATGGCTCCGGACACAGCTACGATTCTGTTCCAGGTCAGAAAGTGGGGCTATGTCTTCGATGGCCGTGACCTGCTGGCGTTTTTCGAACGACTGACTGAGCTGGGCGTAGGGTATGGCTACACAGACGAGTACCGTCCTGCTCCGCGGCCTGCCTAAGCTACTGAAGGGAGAGAGCCTCCTACCGTAACAACAAGGACCAGTGGGGCAGCTGACCCGAATTCGAGAGCGTCTTTAAGCGACATTACCTGCTGCCCCGATACCAAGCGCAGATGCGTCGGGAAGTAATGAGCCGCTTGCAGAAGCCTGACGAGGGGTAGCTTGCAGAAACCTAACGATACGAAACTACACTCGTCACCATGATGAGAAAAGCAAGCGGATTCAGCACCGAGGACCGACTCATCCAGCTCTACGACAATATGTTACCGAAATATAAGTTCCAGATCCGAGTGGACGACCTTGAGTCATCGGAAGAGCTGCGAAGTTGGGCTCTGAAGTACGAGGCCGTCAGGGAAGCCTACCGACGCCAACGCGTCCAATCCTGAGACGACTGACCGAGCGCCGCAACGACTCGCCGTCCGACGGTGGCCGCCGCCGCCTACGACTGAGAGCAATGCTGCTGGCGCTGTAAGCAGCGGAGCCATATACGCAGTCAGTACCAGTGGCCCGCCAAAAAGTTCTGCTCTCAGTGCGGCAAGGATGAGGTGCTCACCCGGCAGTGCCACCCGCCGCCGAGAAACGGGGCAAGGGCCGAGACCGTGCTGGCCGATTCTCGACCCTGAGCTCAACCCCTCTTACCTTCACTCCTCGACCATACCTCGCAATCGAGATGAACCGCCGTCGGGTGCAGGCTCTACTTGACACCGGATCCGAGGTGTCATGCATCAGCCGGATCATGCTACAGAAGATCGCTTTCGGCCGAGCGCCGACACCAAGAAGCGAAACAAGGATTCGGTTCGCGAACTGGGAGGTCGCCGTGACCTAAGATATCATCCAGTTGTCTCTTCGAGTGGGCTCACACCAATGGCGCCACCCCTTCCATGTCATGGAAGTAGTGGACGCCAACGTCCTTATCAGAGTGAATCTGTGAGCGAGATTGGGAGTACTCCTGGTACCACCACCTCCGGGACAGCCCTCTCGCGCACCGCCAGTCTGCCACATGACTACCGGCCTGACGACCCATACGCCAAAAGAAGAGGAGCTGCTCCATTCTTGAAGGTCGAGTTCGCCGCGTTCACCCGAGTAAAAGGACCGACCACGCTCGCGAAATACCGCATCCAGCTTCCCAATGACAGGCCGATCAAACAGCGATATCGCCAACGCAATTCGGCGATCCAGGCCGTGATTGACGAAGAGGTGGCCAGAATGGAGACCGATGGCATCGTCGAGCCATCGACCAGTGCCTGAAGCTCTCCTGTGGTGGTAATACGTAAGTGAGATGGCGGACGTCGATTTTGCATCGACTTCCGCCGCCTGAACGCTGTGACACGTAAGGACGCGTACCCACTGCCGCATATCGCCCCCACTCTGGACAAACTGCGGGAGGCTCGGTATCTATCCACCCTAGATCTGAAGAGCGGCTACTGGCAGATCCCGCTCGATCCTGCCAGCAAGCCACTGACGGCTTTCACGGTCCCCGGGAGGGGCCTAATGCAGTTCACCGTGATGCCGTTCGGGCTGCATTTAGTCTGGGCAACGTTTCAGCGACTCATGAATCGCGTGCTCGGCCCCGCTCTTGAGCCATACGTTTTCGTCTGCTTAGACGATATCATCGTACTGAGTAACACATTCGAAGAACACCCGGCTCCAAGAAGTGTTCCGACGACTCCGTGCTGCGAACTCCGCATAAATACGGAGAAGTGCCAGTTCTATGTGCGACAATTGCGCTACCTTGGGCACATTGTCGACCACGAGCGAATCCACACGGGTCCCAAAAAGGTGAGCGCCATAACGGACTGGCTACCACCTCGTACCGTACGCCAGATACGACAATTCTTGGGGCTCGCCTCATAGTACCGCGGCTTCATCGAGGAAGCTCGGCTCGCCAGCCAGCTCACCCGGCTGACCCGGAAAGGGGTCAAGTGGAGTTGGGGAGACTCCGAGGCCGACGCTTTCCGCGCCGGTCCTTGCCTACCTGGATTTTTCGAAAACGTTAGTGCTGCATCCCAGTCAGCACAGCGTGGGAGCCGTTCTCACTCAACACCACGAAGACGGCGAGCGCGTCATCGCCTACGCAAGTCGCGTTCTCAGCGCAGCCGAGAAGAACTACAGTGCAACCGAGCTCGAGTCGTCTCGCGGTCGTCTGGGGCATGCGTCACATGCAGGGCTACCTGCGGGGATATCGGTTCACTGTAGTCACAGACCACCAGTCGTAGCGGTAGTTACAGCGACTGGAGACACCCACAGGACGCTTAGCCCGTTGGCTGTTCGAGCTCCAACAGCACGATTTTGAGGTGCGCTATCAACCCAAGGCGGCCGACAAAGTTGCGGACGCCCTGTCAAGGCAGCCGATCGTCGGTGTCGTCCGGGCAACCGACCAAAACGACTGGTACCACCAGATCCATAGCCACCGTGAAGAACTACCTATTCGCACTATGCCTTGCGGGGAGGGCACCTGTGGCACCATGGACTATATAACCTCGAGGCACCGGCCAACACGCAGTGGAAAGCGTGCGTGTCACGGGACCGACGGGACGAGATCATCCGCCAGGACCACGATGAACCCACGGTGGAACACTTAGGCGTCGCCAAAACGATCAGCCGCTTGGCGCGCATCCACTACTACGCCAGGCATGTTTCGGGACATCGCTCGATACGTGCGAAACTGCCCCAACTGCCTGACCAATAAGCCGCTGCAGCGAGCATTCGCCGGAACGCTATACGCTCGCTCCGTCGACGTCATGTAAAAACAAATGAGCGTCGACCTGGGGCCGTTGCCGCACTCTATCAACGGGCATACCAGTCTGCTGTTCCTGCAGGATCGCTTCACGAAGTGGGTAGAAATGCAACTCCTTCATCACCAAAGCCGTCATCAAGACCCTAACTGACTGCTTCCTCTACCTACATGGATGCCCGTACCAGCTCATCACCGATAACGGGCGGCAGTTCAGGGCCCGCGAATTCAAGGAGCTACACCGGTCGTTCCGGATACACCAGATGTCTCCGGTGTACCAGGTCTGTAAATATGAAACCGGAATTTGCTCATAGATGGCCCTAGCTGTCAATGTAGTTACCGTCAAACCGCGTCATTGGCGCCATTTCCTTGTTGACATCTCTGGCAAAGATTTTCAACTCACAACAATACAAATTTCATACAACAGCATAGTTTGTAATAGCGTTAAACATGTCAAATTTTGTGCCTGGAAACTACGATTTGCGGACAGCA
>NW_022639589.1:801238-801797 GCF_010583005.1 Odontomachus brunneus | reverse complement strand
TCCACATAAACTGAATGAAAGACAGCAGGAAAACCGAAAAACCACTTGCGAAATGCTGCTTGCCAGGTACAAAAGAAAGTCATTTCTCCATCGAATTATGACTGGCAATGAAAAATGGATATATTTTGAGAATCCTAAACGTAAAAGATCATAGGTAACTCCAGGCGAACTATCGACATCGACTGCAAGGCCAAATCGCTATGGACGGAAGACAATGCTCTGTGTTTGGTGGGATCAGAAGGGTGTGATCTATTATGAGCTGCTAAAACCTGACCAAACCGTTAATACTGAACGTTACCGACAACAAATGATCGAGAACTCAATCGAGCTTGAATCAAGCTTTGCGTGAAAAACGACCAGAATATAAAAAAAGGCAACACAAAGTGATTTTGCTTCATGATAATGCACCATCACACACAGCAAAACTAATCAAGAAAACGATTGAGGCGTTTAGTTGGGAAATGCTTTCGCATGCGGCTTACTCACCAGACTTGGCTCCGTCCGATTACTATTTATTTGCATCGATGGGACACGCACTTGCTAAACAGCGCTTCACTTC
>NW_022639589.1:798499-801228 GCF_010583005.1 Odontomachus brunneus | reverse complement strand
AGAACAACAGTTTTTTTGACGTGGCATCCACAAATTGTCAGACAGGTGGGAAAAATGTATAGCTAGCAATGGGCAATACTTCGAATAAAATATTTTTTATCATTTTCATACAATAAACGTGTATTTTCTATACAAAAATTCCGGTTTCATATTTACATACCTGGTATGCCCCCCACTGTAACCCAGTGGAACAGGCTAACCTGACCATCAAGACTATGATCCGCCAGTACGTAGGGCGCGTTTATCGAAACTGGAACCGCCACCTTGGAGCTTTACAATTCGTCATTAACACCGCGCAGCACGGAATACTTTTCGGCATTCCTAAACTACGGCCATGAACTCCGGCCCTCGGCTCAGCAACATTTCTGCGGCCATCAACAGCGACTGTCTCAGCCGTCCGCCAGAAGTCCTTGCGAGACGCATACGAATTGGTCCGCATCAATCTCGCGCGAACGAGATCCTTCCAGTATCAGGAACGACGAAACAATATGCGCCGGCGCCCTTAGAAGTTACAACCCGGGCAGCAAGTGTGGAAACGAGAGCACCTGCTGTCCACCAAAGCCGACGCCTATGCCGTGAAACTGGCGCCGCGGTACCTCGGGCCGCTAACCGTCCGGCGCCTCATCTCCCCCGTCATCACCGACTTGCAAGACGGGGCGGAGAAATGATACCGGCATGTATACGTGCAGGACCTCAATCCGGCATCCGAGGATCACGTTCCCGCGGAACAACAATCGGCGCACGAAAGAGCGGCCGCGTTGCCTGGCAACGCAGAATCAACAAGTCGCGTGTATAAAATGAGGTCCTGCAAACGCGACAAGCACAACAGTTCCGATGTTCGACATGGACAGACGAGAACAACGCCTGTAGCTTTGGTCCGATCTGGCCATAAGCGAAAACGACGACCACGACGTACCAGCGCATCCGACGTACCAACCGGTGCCAGCTATAGGCACGGCGGTAAAGCGTTCCGACGCGACGGACCGTCAAAAGCAAGAGTGGCTGACGAGCCCGCCGCCGCCGCGACCACCAAGGCAGCGTGAGCTCCGATGCTTGGGCCAACGGCGAGCTCCTCCGCTCGTGCTACCACCGCCAAGGAGGATGGAGCTCCGCCCGAAATGGTCCGTGGCGCGCCGACCATTTGCGCGTCCACGTGACCCGCTGCCGCCATCACTTGCGGCGCAAAACACGACCGATACCGAACAACCGCCGCCGCGCCAAGAGGCGACCAAGCCGCCGTCGCCAGGAGGTCCGACACCAACACCGCCTCCGCAGTCGGCTCCCAAAAAGAGGCTTGCCGAGGAACTAGCCCGGAGAAATCCACCACCGCGGTCACGGACAATTCCGGCTTTACGACCGCCGCTACGGCCGGACCACCATCCGCCGGCCCAAGTACTGGAAGGGCCCCAGTTACCGCCACCGATCCGGGTCGAACTCGCCGCCTGGAGAGTACGGAGAAATGTCGTTCTTCGCCGCACATGTGGGCCGGAAGTATCATCTCCGGGTCCCGGGAGGAAAGTGGTTTCTCCGGTTCAATCGGGGGGGACGAGTAAGATCCCGGCACTTCGTCCTCGATTGAATTTCGCTCCCCGAAGGAGGGGAAGGTGGAACAAAGCGTTACCGAGCCCGCGCCTGAGGACTCATACACACCGGCCCGACCGAACATCAGTTGGGTCGGTGTATTCGGCGCTGAGCGCCACTTAATGGCCACGTAGCCTCTCACCAACCCGCATGTGATCCGCGTTCGCGACCGTTCTCGTCCGCTAGTTCTAAGACCACGACCGTTTTCGTCTGCTGGTTCTAAGACCACGACCGTTCTCGTCCGTTAGTTCTAAGTCCGCGACCTTTCTCGTCTGCTAATTGTAAGACCGCGACCGTTCGCGTTCGCGTAATTCTAAGTCCGCGACCGCGTCCGACTAAAACTTTGTACGCGACCGCCACCGTTCCTGTCCACTTAGTAGTAAGCCCACCTACGCGACCGTGCGCAACCGCCGCATTATACAAACTGCGACCGCGTCCGCTCGCGTCCCCATCGCAAGGGTACGTGTCTAGAGTTAAGCCGCGGCTGTATCTCTGTACTTGAAGCGTCTTTAATAAATGTTTTTATTTTTGTTTAATGTTTTTTTGTTTCGTTAAACGAAATGGCAATTACTCCTTCCTCCCCGTCCACCGATCCCCGAACACCGGCGAGCCGTCCACGGCCTCCTTAAATTCTCGAGCGTGACGAGCTAGCGCGCCGTCCGCACGCAACTCGTCACATTTTATGTATAAAAATATGTGACGATCCGGAAAGCGTCACGATATAGCGAAACAATTACTAACAAAACGCCGAACAACCGCGCGCGGAATAACCGCAAGGTCAACAAACAGTCGAAACTGTTTGTTATAATTTTGTATAAAAGCCGACAGAAAATTGATATCGGGAGAGATTGATCGGAAAGCTCCTCTCAGGCGCACGACCGATCAGAACTCGCAATTCCTAGAGATCCTAGACACCCCGTCGACCGAAGTGGATACGCGACGTCGACATCCTCTCCGATACCGCTCTACCGACCGAAGTGGACTCGCGACGTCGGTTTCCTATCCATACACCGCTCTGTCGACCGAAGTGGATACGCGACGTCGACATCCTCTCCGATACCGCTCTACCGACCAAAGTGGATTCGCGACGTCGGTTTCCTATCCATACACCGCTCTGTCGACCGAAGTGGATACGCGACGTCGACATC
>NW_022639589.1:797418-798489 GCF_010583005.1 Odontomachus brunneus | reverse complement strand
ATTTTGCTCCCAATGCGGAAGAGATGGAGTTTTAACAAAAGACTGCCATCCACGACCGGGAAACGCCGCGCGGACCGAGGAGCAGTAGGGCGACCCTCGGTGCCAAGGACACCGCACATTAGATACACACCGCGCCCGCACATAAGAATCAAAATATACAAAACACCGCTTAATGCATTAATCGACTCAGGATCCGAGATCTCATGCATAAGCCAGAGAACCGCGATGTTAGCAAACAAGTGGCAACATCCGACACAGAAAAGAGACAAAGCAATACGGCTGGCGAATAGCACGAGTATAAAAATTCAAGGAAAGGTAAAGGTACCAGTTACGATATAGGACAGAAGATACTGGCACACGTTTGACGTTATACCAAACCTTGAAAGCCCCATGCTCATTGAAGTAGACTTATGGGCAAAACTCCGAATAACATTACCGCCACCGAGGGAAATAAGGCAGAAAGGCCGTTACAAGGACCAGAGAAGAAGATGCATAATATCAGAGGGTATGCAACCGCGTACAAACAGGGAGACACAACAATTGGAACGATTTCTACAGAACGAATTCAAGAAATTCGAAAGCATCCACGGTACGACAAAACTAATACAGCACAAAATCAGGGTTAAACCAGGAATAGAACCGATTAAACAACGGTACAGGCCGAGGAATCCAGCAATGCAAAGTATTATCGATAAAGAAGTTAACGAAATGGAAGAAGCAGGAATAATCGAACCATCGCAGAGTCCATGGAGCTCACCGATTGTGTTAGTAAAAAAGAAGGATGGAAAGCATCGTTTCTGTATCGATTTCAGAAAGGTTAACGAAGTAACCGAGACGGACGCATACCCCTTACCGCAAATAACGGCAACATTGGACAAACTGAGGGGGGCAAAATACCTCACAACACTCGACTTGAAAAACGGCTACTGGCAGATACCGCTAACACCAGACAGCCGCGCAATCACCGCTTTCACAGTACCGGGCAGAGGATTAAAACAGTTCAAGGTAATGCCATTTGGACTACACGCCGCACCAGCAACCTTTCAAAGATTATTAGACTCAGTAATAGGG
>NW_022639589.1:796567-797249 GCF_010583005.1 Odontomachus brunneus | reverse complement strand
ATTACCCGATAAACGGGAACACTACCCAAGTCGTCTCTGGCCTGACACACTGAGGACAAGCAGACAAAGAGAGTCCACAAACAAAGCTCAAAACAAACAGCCAGACGAGCATTATATAAGAGGGACAAAACTACAGGCCGAGAAAACAGTCAAAGATGAGCATAGACGAGACGATAGAGAACCTACTGACAACTTGGAACAAAAGAGAGGCTCTGGCACTATGGGACTCACTGACGAACAAGCAACAGGAAACAGAGGGAAGGCACACAACGCCAAAAGAACTCCCACCGGGGAAAAAACCACCGATAGATAAACCACCGCGGAAGCCAGCCATAGCTTGCATCAAGACACCGCCAACAGCCAGGAAAGCCGAGGAGAAGCTACGAGCGCTCATGAACCTGGAACAAGAGCCAGTCCGAAGACACAGACCGAGGGTCAGACCTTTAACATGGGGCACAAACCAATACCTAACGTCAACACCTGGAAGCACCAGAACGCGAGAAGCTCTACTATCGCCGACAGCAGCCAATGCGGAGGGGCAGCCAAGCCAAATCAGAGCACGACCGGCGATAAAAATTCGGACAGACGAACCGGTAAACACCAAAATTATAATAAAAACACGCGAATCGCAACCAGCGCCTATCCGCGTCCAGATCTCCAGGGGGCGTACCGTCGACGTGCC
>NW_022639589.1:793057-795399 GCF_010583005.1 Odontomachus brunneus | reverse complement strand
GTCGACCGAAGTGGATACGCGACGTCGACATCCTCTCCGATACCGCTCTACCGACCGAAGTGGATTCGCGACGTCGGTTTCCTATCCATACACCGCTCTGTCGACCGAAGTGGATACGCGACGTCGACATCCTTTCTCCGATACCGCTCTACCGACCGAAGTGGATACGCGACGTCGGTTTCCTTACACCGCTCTGTCGACCGAAGTGGATGCGCGACGTCGACATCCTTTTCCTCCTCACGCTACGCCGCTAACATCTACGATCGCGAACGCATACCGGGCATAAGATAACGGCGACAACGAGCGCCTTTAAACCAGCAAGGAAAGACCAGGATAGATAAACAGATTAAAGCCGATGAGGCAACGAACTCCGAACGATGAACAATAGTGTATCCGGAAACAATTCCGACCGCGTCCCGCCTGACGCTTGCGCGCCTCGACGCTCGCAGCTGATCGCGAGACGACAACAACGGCTCCCGACGAGAGCAAAAACGCGACCACGCACCAACGGCGTAACGTCGCCTATAAATAATTGTAAATAGCTTCGAAAGTAGAATATAGTTTCATATTATTATCACCTATACCACTGGTTTTCATTTTACACACGAAACCCGGACCACACCGGCTAAGACTATCCCGCACGTAACGCAAGGCCGTTACAAATACTAAGATGTATAGTTATCGAAAAATCAATAGTTTACGAGATATTTTATACTTTATTCTGACAAAAAATTTAGTCAAATATGTTCAAAATGATGTCCTCCGACTTCAATACACACATTTTCGGATACGATACATAAATGATATTCTTACATTTTCTATCCTTTCTGAATTATACTCGCACATGCTTCCAAAATACGTTCTTTCATGTTCTCTTGTGTTGTTCGTACGTCATTGAAAACAATGTTTTTCAACGTTCCTCAAACAAAATAGTGGATGTGATTTAAATGTATTGAAGTCTGAAAATGTATTGAAGTCGGAGGACATTATTTTTAACATCTCCTTGACTAAATTTGTTGTCAGAATGAAGAATAAAATATTTCCTAAACTATTGATTTTTCGACAATTATACTTCTTAATATTTTTATACATAAAGAAATAGTGGAATTATAATAAAACAATACAAAAAACACTAATAAGAATCAACCGCCGATCGCACAGGCGAAGTTATATATTTATATAATGAAAATATATAAACAGTTATTATATTTATTTACAATTCAAACGTTTTGGTTCTAAGATTTGGACTCTTTTCAGTGAAAGACATTAAGATATAACAAAGTAATCGAAAATTACTTAAGTTGCAACAACTTCCGTGTACACGGTAACAAAATAGCTATAGTGTGGAACCAGATGTAATGAATCTAATCCACTAGGTTGACTGTGGCTTTTAATAAAAAATGTGATATTATATATCCCTTATAATAAAAGAACTATTGGACCAAACAGTCAAACTGTCAGACTAAACCAACATCGTCATCGACACAATGTTTGTGAACAAATGAAGACTGACAGAGTAGCGGAGAAACGTGTACATCATATATATATATATATATATATATATATATATATATATATATATATAATAAAATGAAAGTCAAACCAGGATTAAATATAAACAAAACTAAATTCTAAGAAATCTCTCAATAATCGATATGTAATTTCGGTGTAGGTCTAATACATCTCCCTGTAAATGTAAACCATTCTCTTGTCTAGTAATATAAAACATTTCTTAAATCATAGGTCTGGTGAAAGAAATTTCCTTATCCAATATAGAAACATATTTCCAGTCAAATTCATGACCACTGAATCTATGTTGAGAGACAACAAAGTAATTCTGAGTCGATTTTGTCAACTGGTTAATGTGTTCTTTAAGATGTGTTCTAATTTTTAGGACTAAATAGTTGAAATTATAAATAAATGTAATAACGGCTTCATTATATAAACATATAACTTTGTCTGTGCGATCGGCGATTGGTTCTTATTAGCTTTTTTTGTATTGTTTTATTGTCAATTTGAAGAGCCTTTAATTTCTTGAATAGAGGAATTATATTTATCAAAAAAATAATCCCATTTAAAAAAGTAAAGGTGATCCTCATATCTTTTTAGCACCTCCATTTAGAAAAAAAACAACATAACCAAAATGTGTCCTCTCCGACACCTTTCCACTTTCATCTGAATCATTTTTCCATATTAACAAAAATAAATTCCATATAAATAAAAAAATATTTAAGGTATTCGATTTAAGTGGATATCTTGAGAGCTTTCCATAAACACCATAACAAAATATTATTTCATTAAGTATCTTTCGAGTTAAAAGGCTTCAAAGTTACAATATTGTT
>NW_022639589.1:790480-793047 GCF_010583005.1 Odontomachus brunneus | reverse complement strand
ACAAAAAAAAAAGATAAGTAGAATAGATAAAAGTGAACAAAAATTATATAGATCATTTTTCAAACAACCACGTAAAATTTCGAGATATTAAATAAAATTATAATTGGAAAAATAGAGCGCGCGACAGGCAGGACATACGGCTCGCAGCGGTCAGCGAAGAAAATGAACGATTGCTCACGGGCCTATCTCATAGGCCAGAGAGGGAGACCGTTCGGGAACATACTGAAATAGCTCCGTGTCTGCGTCCGTGTGCGTGCACTCTCGGAACGTCGGACGACGAGTAAGAAGAAGAAGATAAATATATGACGTTCCATCCTTTTCGCTCATGCACGCGTTATTCTTTTCATAGTGACCGTCACGGCAATGATATGGGTAGAAGACGCGGCTCCTACGCACACAAAAAGGAGCCAGATAAATATATGTTAACTGCCTGTCAACATACATATACATACATATATAAGCGCGCATGCATGGCTGCTTCTTGTGTACATGCACTGTTAAATCCGTCATGTCAAATTAATTTGAATAATTTTTAACTATTCTTATAAGTTGCCACTGCTCCTATTAAATATGTCATTAATTTAACTAAGATAAGAATAAGAATAATGGAGTTAAATAATTTAAATTTAACACATGTTTTGTATTAAAATATTAGGTGGTTGCATATGAAACCGCCCGTTGGCAATAAATGGCGATAGGTACATTATTTCTTTGAATGGAAAGTTGACAATACACATGATGATAGGTCTGTAAAGTCCCGCAAAAACGCCATAGGTGACATTTGTGCGACGCGTTAACATTATCTATTTTGATTGTGTTTAGAATGACAATTTTGTCCCAAATAAGTTACATTTGCGGGAAGTTATGCTCCATTATTTCCTGGCAAAGAAATCCACCGCGAAAACACATCATTAGCTAGAGGAAATGTATGTCGAACATGCTCCATCCAGTACTAAGTAACAATGTACTAAAAGTGGTTTCGCCGCTTCAAATGTGGTGATTTCTCTATAGACAATAAGGCCGCGGAGAACTACCTAAAAAATTTAAGGACACAAAATTGGACGCATTATTGAAAAAAGACTCGAGTCAAACGCTGGTGGAGTTATATGTAGATAAATCAACAGTTTCCAGACGACTATAGACGCTGGGACGGGTGCAAAAACAAGGAAATTAGCTACCGCACATATTGAAGAAACATGGCATTGAACGTCGGAAAACCATTTGTGAACTACTGCTTGAACGACAACAACCAAAGAGTTTTCTCCATCGAATCGTGACTGGAGATGAGAAATGGATCTATTTCGACAATCCGAAGGGAAAAGCAGCATGGATATGTCCCGGGGAATCAAGTTCGTCGACGCCAAAGAAAAACATCCATATCAATAAGGTCATGCTCTGTATCTGGTGGGATCAGAGAGGTTTTGTATTACGAGCTGTTGAAACCGTCGGAAACTATCACTGGGAATCGTTATCGACTGCAACTGATCCGTTTGAAACGAGCTCTGCACGAGAAGAGGCCGGAATGGGAGAATCGCCATTACAAGTTGTGACGATGCACACCTGCATCGTCACTAATACCGGCCCGACCGACCACCAGTCGGGCCGTGCACCGGCGCGTTGCGCCAATTCAAACACCGCAAGGCCTGAACAAAACAGAACGCGTAAACAAAGCGAGCGAGTAACACGCGATAATGCGACAGCGATTACGCGAAAGAATCGATCAAGAGCGCGCGCCGCGGGCACGCGACAATTACGTGAACAGCGAGCGAAGACAAAGCGGATTCGGGTATATAATCCGCGGCGCCGAATTAATCAGGACTAGATCGATCCGGACCGTCAACTGAACTCGATGCTATAGCGGAGAGCAAGGCCTACGACCGACTTGTTTCTGTCACCTAAACCTACCTAGTTTCACATCCTCGCTAGCAAGGACCGAAGCCAGTACATTAGTTGCGCTCTGTCGATCTTTATCGACTCTTGCTTGCATCCCGTCGACTCCATAAACAAGGACTGAATCCTGTACGTTAGCTGTGCTCTGTCGAGCTTTCTCGACCCTTGTTCCTAGCCTCTCGACGAACGAGACCGAAAATGAATACGCCGGGACCTCGGATACTCACTCTCGATCTCGTCACCTGCGGAACAGGCGTGCAAGCGAGCGCGTCTCCACCGCGAACGCGAAACCAGCGTGCCGTGCTGTGATACGGACTCGATACCGCGCGGTCCCCGCGACCGACCTCGCGAGCCGCGCACGAATCGCGACCGCCTGCCAAATATTCGAGGCGAGCCTAGACTTCGCGCTATACGCTCCGCTTACCGTCTTAACTATCGCGGTACACCGAAACCGCGACCCGGTAACTGGCGCCGTCTCCCAGGAGAACTGCACACTAAAGCGCGATCACTCTGTACAAAGGACCAATAAATCTTTTTGTTATTTTTATTTATTACAATCCGCGTCGTATTATTTCACGAACCCGGACTCCGGCGAGCGAATAATCCATTGATACTGACCACAACCGACACGCGGAGTTCGGCTGTTACAAAGTTGATTTTGCAGCATGACAACGCCA
>NW_022639589.1:776000-789922 GCF_010583005.1 Odontomachus brunneus | reverse complement strand
TAAATCCGTCATGTCAAATTAATTTGAATAATTTTTAACTATTCTTATAAGTTGCCACTGCTCCTATTAAATATGTCATTAATTTAACTAAGATAAGAATAAGAATAATGGAGTTAAATAATTTAAATTTAACACATGTTTTGTATTAAAATATTAGGTGGTTGCATATGAAACCGCCCGTTGGCAATAAATGGCGATAGGTACATTATTTCTTTGAATGGAAAGTTGACAATACACATGATGATAGGTCTGTAAAGTCCCGCAAAAACGCCATAGGTGACATTTGTGCGACGCGTTAACATTATCTATTTTGATTGTGTTTAGAATGACAATTTTGTCCCAAATAAGTTACATTTGCGGGAAGTTATGCTCCATTATTTCCTGGCAAAGAAATCCACCGCGAAAACACATCATTAGCTAGAGGAAATGTATGTCGAACATGCTCCATCCAGTACTAAGTAACAATGTACTAAAAGTGGTTTCGCCGCTTCAAATGTGGTGATTTCTCTATAGACAATAAGGCCGCGGAGAACTACCTAAAAAATTTAAGGACACAAAATTGGACGCATTATTGAAAAAAGACTCGAGTCAAACGCTGGTGGAGTTATATGTAGATAAATCAACAGTTTCCAGACGACTATAGACGCTGGGACGGGTGCAAAAACAAGGAAATTAGCTACCGCACATATTGAAGAAACATGGCATTGAACGTCGGAAAACCATTTGTGAACTACTGCTTGAACGACAACAACCAAAGAGTTTTCTCCATCGAATCGTGACTGGAGATGAGAAATGGATCTATTTCGACAATCCGAAGGGAAAAGCAGCATGGATATGTCCCGGGGAATCAAGTTCGTCGACGCCAAAGAAAAACATCCATATCAATAAGGTCATGCTCTGTATCTGGTGGGATCAGAGAGGTTTTGTATTACGAGCTGTTGAAACCGTCGGAAACTATCACTGGGAATCGTTATCGACTGCAACTGATCCGTTTGAAACGAGCTCTGCACGAGAAGAGGCCGGAATGGGAGAATCGCCATTACAAGTTGTGACGATGCACACCTGCATCGTCACTAATACCGGCCCGACCGACCACCAGTCGGGCCGTGCACCGGCGCGTTGCGCCAATTCAAACACCGCAAGGCCTGAACAAAACAGAACGCGTAAACAAAGCGAGCGAGTAACACGCGATAATGCGACAGCGATTACGCGAAAGAATCGATCAAGAGCGCGCGCCGCGGGCACGCGACAATTACGTGAACAGCGAGCGAAGACAAAGCGGATTCGGGTATATAATCCGCGGCGCCGAATTAATCAGGACTAGATCGATCCGGACCGTCAACTGAACTCGATGCTATAGCGGAGAGCAAGGCCTACGACCGACTTGTTTCTGTCACCTAAACCTACCTAGTTTCACATCCTCGCTAGCAAGGACCGAAGCCAGTACATTAGTTGCGCTCTGTCGATCTTTATCGACTCTTGCTTGCATCCCGTCGACTCCATAAACAAGGACTGAATCCTGTACGTTAGCTGTGCTCTGTCGAGCTTTCTCGACCCTTGTTCCTAGCCTCTCGACGAACGAGACCGAAAATGAATACGCCGGGACCTCGGATACTCACTCTCGATCTCGTCACCTGCGGAACAGGCGTGCAAGCGAGCGCGTCTCCACCGCGAACGCGAAACCAGCGTGCCGTGCTGTGATACGGACTCGATACCGCGCGGTCCCCGCGACCGACCTCGCGAGCCGCGCACGAATCGCGACCGCCTGCCAAATATTCGAGGCGAGCCTAGACTTCGCGCTATACGCTCCGCTTACCGTCTTAACTATCGCGGTACACCGAAACCGCGACCCGGTAACTGGCGCCGTCTCCCAGGAGAACTGCACACTAAAGCGCGATCACTCTGTACAAAGGACCAATAAATCTTTTTGTTATTTTTATTTATTACAATCCGCGTCGTATTATTTCACGAACCCGGACTCCGGCGAGCGAATAATCCATTGATACTGACCACAACCGACACGCGGAGTTCGGCTGTTACAAAGTTGATTTTGCAGCATGACAACGCCAGGCCGCACGTCGCTCAACCAATCAAGAAGTACTTAGAAGGAGTGAACTAAACGGAAATCCTATCCCATTCGCCATATTCCCCAGATATCGCTCCCTCCGATTACCGTTTGTTCCGGTCGATGCAGTCAGTGCTTACGGCACAGCACTTCACCTCGTGCGAAGGAGTGAAAAAATGGCTGGATGACTGGATTGTCTCCAAAGAATCTGAATTCTTCCTGCGTGAAATCCGATTGTTGGCCGAAAGATGGACCAAGGTTGTCTATTCCGATGGGCAATATTTTGAATAAACCAGTTCGTCAATTTGCTACTAAACCACTGTCTTTTTTTCGCTTAAAAATGAGTTTCATATGCAACCATCTAATAGTAAATTTCGACACACATGATGATTAAAGATAACTAAATATTATTGAAGTCAAGAAACTGACTTAAATTAGACTCTAATATTTAACAGAATACGGCCTGCGTCCTACGTCTAGCATCGCCGTGACTATCGCTGATTCGCCCGAGCAAGAAAAGAAAACAGAACGTCATACGTCTGTCTCCTTGTATTACCCGTTGTCCGACGTTCCGAGCGTACATATACACGGATGGACACATGGATCGATCTTTTTCACTATGTTATCAAGCGACCGGAGTCAACCGTACATATACACAGATGGACAGAAGCGCCTCTGTGTGATAAATGAAAGGAGTAAAACGGCAGTACGCCCGGACAAGATTTCTCAGCTCTACGTCAGATTCCTCCGTCTTCGACTGCTATTCGAAATTCACTGCTAAAGTTTGTTTTTCGTCGTATATCGTTGTCGGATAATGCAAACAGCTGATAATGTAATGCAAGAATTTATTTTTTGAAAACAAACAGGCTTAAAACGCAGAGACTTCGGCCGTTTGATAATATAGTGAAAAAAACTTGTATACACTCCATGTATCCATGTATGTATGTGCTCCGGACGTCGGGCAACGGGTAATACAAGGAGAGAGACGTACGACGTTCTATCTTCTTCTCTCGCTCGGGCGAATCAGCGACAGTCACGATGCTAGATGGAGGACGCGGCCCGTACACCGTTAAATATTAGTCTAATTTAAATCAGTTTCTTGACTTCAATAATATTTAGTTATTTTTAATTATCATGTGTGTCGAAATTTACTATTTTAATACAAAACATGTTTAATTTAAATTATTTAACTCCATTATTTTTTTTTACTTAGTTAAATTAATGACATATTTAGTAGGAGCATTGGCAACTTATAGAAATAGTTTACAATGATTCAAATTAATTTGACATTACGGATTTAACAGTGCACGTACACAAGAAGCAGCCATACATGCGCGCTTATAGATATATGTTGACAGTTCAAGCGCTAAGCGTACATGTATCAGACTCTTCTTTGTGTGCGTAGGAGCCGCATCTTCCGTCCAGTATCGCTGCCGTGACGGTCACGGTGAAAAGAATAACGCGTGCACGAGCGAAAGAGATAGAACGTCATGTATCTATTTCCTCTTGTTAATCTTCGCCCGACGTTCCGAGCGCACACGTACACGGACGCACACACGGAGCTATCCATTTTAGTATGCTCCCGCCTCTCTAGCCTATGAGATAGGCCCGCGAGCAATCGTCCATTTTTTTCGCCGATCGCTGCGAACCGTATGTTCCGCTTGTCGTATGGCGCGCTCTGATTTTCCCAACTATTTTAATTAATATCTCGTAATTTTACGTAGTTGTTTGAAATATGACCTATACAATTTTTGTTCACTTTTATTTATTCTACTTATATTTTTCTTTTCGTACGTTTTACGCGGGACACCCTATATACTATATACAGGGTGTCCGTCCATAAATATCCGAGTAAATATCTTGTAACTAGTTGAAGTTATAAGAAAGTTTGATAAGTGAAATTTAATGGCTCTTAGTCAGCTACAAAATGCATGCAAAACATTTTTTTTAACTCGTGACTTTTTCAAGTTATAAAGGTCAACGTAGTTTTTTTAAATGGATACCAATAATTTTTTTGCATATGTGGTCGAACCTCGCGCACCGTCACCGACGGCGCCACCTCGCACGAACGCGCCGAACCGGAGGAAGCAGCAGTTCCACCTGCGGCCGCTGTTCTAGGCTTCGCGGATGTCCTCTGGAGCCACTGGCGAGGCTTGCGCAGCTTAACTTTGTGCGTGGACCTATCGCAAGGATCTATGGAGGTTCACGTAGTACGATACGTGGCGCAGCAATGTGCCGAGGAAGACTGCAGAAAAGCGTAGAATCACGCTCTCGCCTCCGAGAGACTTTCGACAGCTCGTCGCTGCAAGAGACACAATTGTCTCGTTTCTCGCTCGCGGCTGTGACCGCTTTGAATATTTCGCACTTGGAGAGGAACAAGGTCTACATCGGGTCTCGCGACTCCTCGTAATCGTCGTCGACGGGAGGACTTTTCCGCCGCACGGACGTGTTCTGCGCCGCGTTCGCGCTCCCGGCCCGTTGTGCCGAGGGAGCCATTTTTGTATATTTGTGTGACCTTTATAATACAACAGTGAAATTCATTATCGACTTCTAGTTACTTTCGCGATCTTCCGACACAGCCTTCTCGGCCTTTCTTCTTATTCCTTTGTCCTCCAAACATATTTACACAGTAGAGATAATTTGCAATCAAAATCATATCCAGTAAAAAATTGCTAGTATATATAGTTTACGAGATAATCGACATCTTATATATTAAAGTATTAGGGTGGCCAATAAGTCCATGCGGTTTTTCTTGATAGATGGCTTCAAGGCGCTCTGCTAAGCTTTATCTTCAGTCGAAAGTCTTAAAAGCGTATAGTGATTGACAGATGACATTTCAACATGCATTTAAAAAATATACGTAAAGATTGCTGGTGTATCTAGTGTGTTTTGCGTCATCTGAAAATGGATAACCAGAACAAGCATTTTCGGCATATTATGTTTTTTTATTTTAAAAAAGGCAAAAACGTGGCGCAAACCTGTAAAAAGATTTGTGCAATACCAGGTGTATACCTATGAAATGCGGATTTTTTTAAGGAAAAACACATGTTAATTTGAAGTGAATGGTTAAAGCAATTTATTTGAAGTTTGCGCCATTCGACGCTACAACATCTTCCCATCTTTTTGGCAAAAGATTGATTCTGCGATGATAGAAACTTTCATCTTTTGAAGCAAACCATGAATCGATCCATTTTTTCACTTCTTCGAAATTAGTGAAGTACTGCTCAGCCAATCCGTGCGCCACCGGAACAAGTGATATTCCGAAGGAGCAATGTCCGGCGAATATGGCGCGTGATGTAGCACATCCCAATTCAATTCTTTTAAAGTTTCCTTGACAACTTTTGTGGTGTGGACCGGCGTATTGCCATGTAGCAAAATCACTTTTCCATGTCTTTGGGCTCATTGCGAACGTTTTGTGATCAATGCATGGTTCAAATTGATCATTTGTAGTCGGTAATGAGCAGCATTAACCGTTTCACCAGATTTGAGAAGTTCATAATAAACAACACCCTTTGGATCCCACTAAACACAGAGCATTGTCTTCTTTCCGAAGCGATTTAGTCTTGCAGTCGATATTGATGGTTGGCCTGGATCAACCCATGATTTTCTTCGTTTGGGATTCTCGAAATATATCCATTTTTCATCGCCTGTAATGATTTCATACAGAAAACTTCCGTTGATGTCTTTTCAGCAGGAGTTCGCTGGTGACTTTTCGATTCTCCATCTGTCTTTCAGTCAAATCATGTGGTACCCATTTTCCTTCTTTTTGAATCTTTCCCATCGCGTGCAAACGCTCGCTAACACTTTTTTGAGTCACATTTAATACTTCCGCCAATTGTGATTGAGTTTGAGTGGAGTCTTCGTCCAACAATGCTTTCAACACTGCATCTTTAAATTTTTTCAGTGGTTTTTCCTTAGCCTTATCTTTCACATCAAAATCACCAGTTTTGAATCGATTGAACCAACGTTCATAAGTGTCTTGAGATGGTGCATGTTCACTGTAAGCTTCTACAAATATTCGATAAGCGGTTTCTTCAAAATGAAGTGATAAATCAAAACCTCCCGCAAATAGTCTTTTTTTGCTACGAAATTCGACATTTTCAAAGCGGAAAAAGACTATGATATTTACACTCTCACAATTTTCCACATGTATAGTTTTGTAAGTTAGGAATAGGCAAACAAAATACTATATACATATGTCAAATCACCACGCGTAAGAACGTATGTGTGCACCATCTGTTAGGAAAATCCGCATTTCATAGGTATACACCTGGTATATGGTAAGGATGCCGTAAAAGAACGCGTGTGCCACAAAAGTGATTTGCGAGATCTCGTTGCGGAGATTTTTCCGTCAAAGACAAACTACGCTTAGGCCGACAAAATGAGATCGACAGCGACAAATTGAAGGCGGTAATCGACACCAATCCACACTACACTACGCGGGAGATTGCAGACATTCTCCAAATAATTTCTTCGAAATCGAGTGTGGAAAACCAACTGCATCAATTTGGTTATGTTAGCCATCTCGATGTTTGGGTTCCGCACGAACTGAGCGAAGCTCATTTAATACCACGCATTTCCATCAGCGATTCACTCAGAAAACATGAGAAAAGCGATTCATTTCTGAAACGTGTGGTAACTGGCTACGAAAAATGTATCGTCTACAATAAAATGAAGCGCAAAAGGTAGTGGGGGCAGCGTAGAAAACCGCCACAAACCACTTCGAAGGCAGGGCTTTATCCAATTTGCGATTTTTTTCTTTAGGGACATATTAAAGACACTATCTATAAACTATTTTTGAAAATGAAGAAGATTTACGACATAAGATCATAAGGATTATTAAAGGCATTACAGCAGAAATGCTGTAATTAACAATGAGAAATAAAATACGTTAAACAATAAAATGCATTAAATCTTGTATCCAACATGATGGTCAAAATTTCGAACAATTCATGTGTTAATAAATGTTTCATAAAAAAACATTATTTATTTTTTTAACCTCATTGATATTCCAAATTTTTTTAACCCCACTGACATTCCACGTTAAAAAATATTTATAATTCAATTGACTATCAGGACCTTGAATAAGTTCTCGCTGTTTTCCAATAGATAGCGTTACCAGAACTGCGTGCGTGTAGTTTAAGATGGTAACGCATCTATAAGGAAGTACTATAAGCAAGCTTGAAATTCAGTGTATGTCATTTCGCCGAAGTGTAAACAATTGTTTTTTCATAGTGTTAAACATGTCAAGTTTTGTGCCAAAAAAGGAGTATTTGCGGGAAATTTTGTTGCACTACTTTATTAAAGAAAAATCTGCAGCTGAAGCACACAGAATTCTTGTTGAGACTTACGGCGACCATGCTCTGTTGGAAACAACATGCAGAGATTGGTTTAGACGCTTCAAAAATAATGATTTTGATGTTGAAGATAAAGAACGCTCTGGCGCACTGAAAAAGTTTGAAGACAAAGAATTGAAGGCATTAGTTCATGAAGACTCATGTCAGACGCTAGCTGAACTTGCAGAATCATTAGGAGTTGATCACACAACAGTTTCGAAACGTTCGAAAGTATTAGGAATGATTCAATAGCAAGGACATTGGGTGCCGTACGAGTTGAAGCCGAAAGATGTCGAACGGCGTCTTTTCACGTGTGAACAGCTGCTTCAACGGCAGAAAAGGAAAGGTTTTTTGCATCGTATCGTGACTGGTGATGAAAAGTAGATACACTACGATAACCCTAAGCGTAAATATCGTGGGGTAAGACCGGCCATGCATCAACATCGTCGGTAAAGCCGAATATCCATGGTTCGAAGCTTCTGCTATGCATTTGATGGGATCAGCTGGGTGTAGTTTATTATGAACTGCTCAAACCGAACGAAACCATCACGGGAGATCGCTGTCGACAATAATTGATGCGTTTGAGCCGAGCATTGAAGGAAAAACGGCCGCTATACGAGCAGAGACACGACAAAGTGATTTTGCAACATAACAATGCTCGACTGCATGTTGCACAATCGGTGAAAACCTACTTGGAAACGCTTAAATGGAAAGTCTTACTCCACCCGCCATATTCACCAGACAGTGCCCCTTCCGATTATCACTTGTCAAAATTATCAAAATTATCAAAATTATCAAAATAGGTCGACTCTTGGATAGCCTCAAAAGACGTGTCGTTTTTCTGACGTGGAATTCATATGCTGCCAGAAAGATGGGAAAAAGTAGTGGCTAGCGATGGACAATACTTACATGTTTTTTACGACTTTTTTAAAAAAAGCATTAATTTTCACTAAAAAATCAGCGAAAACTTATTCAAGGTCCTAATACTTTAATATATAAGATGTCAATTATCAAGTAAACGATGCATACTTTACAGTTAGCAATTTTTTACTGGATATGATTTTGATTGCAAATGATTCCTACTGTATACATATACAAAAAAAATTATAAATATCTATTTAAAAAAACTACGTTGACCTTTACAACTCGAAAAAATCACGAGTAAAAAAATGTTTTACATGCATTTTGTAACTGACTAATAGCCATGTAAATTTCGCTCATTAAACTTTCTTGTAACTTCAACCAGTTACGAGATATTTGCTCGGATATTTATGGACAGACATCCCACACACACACACATACACACACACACACACACACACACACACGCACACGTGACGCACACGCACACGCGCGCACACATACGCACACGCACGCACACGCGCGCGCACACACACACGCACACACACATACATACACGCACGCACGCACGCACACAAGGTGTTTCACTTTAAGTGATATGGTCGATTATCTTGCGAATCGATGATTTTATTGAAAAATTTTTCGAACAGAAGTTACATGACTTGAAGGGGGACATATCATGAAACTGTGGACTTAACCTTGGGTGACCTTCAAAATGAGGTCAAGGTCATTAATGTTTTTTTAAACGGAAACCCCTATTTTTTATTACATATTCTTGTAGCTTATCGCGAGAGTTTTCCAAAACACAATATTATGTAGTTATGTTTCATTGAGTACTTTCCGAGTTATGGAGCTTAAAAGTTAAGGCAAGATCAATTACTGACCTTTCTGCTCTACAATAATTTCGTCCAGCTTCACTAAGCATAAAAATAATATTGTTATGCTCGCCCTGGGCTGAGTCGCCTCTGGTGTGAAGAAAGGCTTGAACTGTGGCTTGAGCTGTAAACGATGCCGCGAAGCGTTCTCCGGGCGACGGGAGTGTGTGTTCTGTTTTTAATAATAACAGCAGTTGTCAAAGAGTTGACAAGAAGACGTAGTCGCGAACGATCGTGTTTCCGACGGTACCAATTCTGAGACTGTAAAGACGTGTTTTCGCTGTACATTAAAGCTTCTCGTTCTTTTATAATTGTGTGTTACATTCATTTCTCCCGTGCGCGATCGCGTATGCAAATGCGGGCATAACAATATCAACGATTTCATTTGAAATGTAAGCGGTTATTTTGAAAAAAGCTTTGAAAGGCTTACTTTGGTAAAAAAAAATAAAAAGAAAAAAGAGAAAAGTTGAATCGTTCAACTGGGAAAGATTGAACTCAATTCCATGCACGTGAGCGTATGTCAAGCAGTGTGGATAGATCGCGGAGACGCGCACGCGTAAGAATCCCGCTCACACGCGCATGCGTACATGAATAACGCAGTATTGTAACTTTTAAGATTCATAAATCGAAAAGTACTCAATAAAACGTAACTTTATTACAGTGTTTTGGAAAGCTCTCGCGATAAACTACAAGAATATGTAGTAAAAAATAGGGGTTTTCGTTTAAAAAAAACATTAATGACCCTGACCTGATTTTGACAAGGTCGCTTAAGGTTAAGTCCACATTTTCATCATATGTCCCCTTTTAAGCAATGCAACTTTTACTGGAAAAATTTTTCAATAAAATCATCGATTTGCGAGATAATCGACCATATTACTTAAAGTGAAACATCTTATATATACAGTGGCGTGCAAAAGTTTCCGGCCAATGACTCTAATTTATCAAAAAAAGCCTAATGAAATTTTTATCATTATCAGATGTGAACATAAGATATAGGAAATGAAATAATATAGTAAAAGAATATTGTTTATGTTCGTGAAAATATTTATTGTTATAATTGTTATATTTACATGTGCAAAAGTTTCCGGCCACTTAATATGTTTGATCTATTGTAGGAATCCAAAATAGTTTGTTTACAAATAGTATCGCATTACCAGGTGTATGCCTATGAAATGCGGATTTTCCTAACAGATGGTACCACAACTTCGTTCTTACGCGTGGTGATTTGACATATACAGTATTTTGTTTGGCTATTCCTAACCTACGAAACCATACATGTGGAAAATTGTGAGAGTGTAAATATCATAGTCTTTTTTTGTTTTGGAAATGTTGAATTTCGTACCAAAAAAGGCTATTTGCGGAAGGTTTTAATTCATTACTTCATTTTGAAGAAAACTGCTTATCAAATACTTGTAGAAGCTCACGGCGAACCATCTCAAGACACTTGTGAACGTTGGTTCAATCGATTCAAAATTGGTGATTTTGATGTGAAAGACAAGGCTAAGGGAAAACCACTCAAAAAATTTGAAGATGCAGTGTTGCAAGTATTGTTGGACGAATACTCCACTCAAACTCAATCACAATTTTTAAGAAGTATTAAATGTGACTCAAAAAAGTGTTAGTGAGCGTTTACACGCGATAGGAAAAATTAAAAAAGAAGGAAAATGAGTACCACACGATTTGACTGAAAGACAGATGGAGAATCGAAAAGTCACCAGCGAACTCCTGCTGAAAAGACATCAACGAAAGAGTTTTCTGTATCGAATCGTCACAGGGGATGAAAAATGGATATATTTCGAGAATCTCAAACGAAGAAAATCATGGGTTGATCAAGGCCAACCATCAACATCGATTGCAAGACCAAATCGCTTCGGAAAGAAGACAATGCTCTGTGTTTGATAGGATCAAAAGGATATTGTTTATTATGAACTTCTCAAATCTGGTGAAACGGTTAATGCTGCTCGCTACCGACTACAAATGATCAATTTGTACCATGCATTGATCACAAAACGTCCGGAATGGGCCCAAAAACGTGGAAAAGTGATTTTACTACATGACAATGCGCCGGCCAACATCACAAAAGTTGTTAACGAAACTTTAAAAGAATTGAATTGGGATGTGTTACCTCACCCGCCATATTCACCGGACATTGCTCCTTCGGACTATCATTTGTTCCGGTCGATGGCGCACGGATTGGCTGAGCAACACTTCGCTAATTTCGGAGAAGTGAAAAAATGAGTCGATTCATGGTTTTCTTCGAAAGATGAAAGTTTCTATCGTCGTGGAATCTATCTTTTGCCAGAAAGATGGGAAAAAGTTGTAGCCTCGAATGGCGCATACTTCAAATAAATAGCTTTAACCATTCACTTCAAATTAACATGTGTTTTTCCGTAAAAAAATCCTCTTTTCATAGATATATACTTGGTAAATGATTACATTTATTTCATAGGAACTCGTCGAAGCATAGCTCGGCATACGCAAATCCACATTCGCGAGAGTGTAATTAAATTTTCAGAAGACGGAAAGTCTTCTTATGAGATCGCCACACTACTATCGATAAGTAAATCAATCGTAAATGATATTATTTACTAAGTATCGTGCTAGATATGGTTTAAAAGATCGCCCACGTAGTGAAAGGCCACGAAAAACATTTAAAAAAGTAGATCGTGTCATTAAACGCAAATAAACTGCGGATGTCAAGAAAATTGCTGCCGAAATTGCACGCGAGCTACGGGATGAAAACCTTGCCGATGTTAGCCGTAGTACTGTGACATGAAGGCTACATGATATAGAACTTTTTGGCCATATAGATATTAAAAAACCATTAATCAGTAAAAAGAATAAGAAAGCCCGATTACATTTTGCCAAAGATCACAAAAATTGGACAGTCGAAGATTGGAAAACAACAGCTTTATCAGACGAATCAAAATTTAATATTTTTGGAAACGATGGTAGACAACATGTACGACGTCCTATTGGTACCAGAAATGACCTTCGGTATCAAATTCCTACTGTAAAGTACGGTGGAGGAAGCGTGGTGGTTTGAAGAGTTTTCTCTGTACAAGAAATCGGTCCACTTGTCGAGATCAACGGAACTATGAACGTTGCTATTTACAAGGATATTTTAGAAAAAAATATTTGTTAACATATGCTAAAGAAACAATGCCACAGAATTGGATATTTCAGCAGGATAATGACCCCAAACACACATCAAAATTGTTAAAAGAGTGGTTTTCTACTACAAATGTGAGAGTTTTAAGCTGGCCATCCCAATCACCAGACGATCCCGACAGAATATTTGTGGGAACAGCTAAACCGTCAAGTTCGAAAGCATACACATTCAAGTAAGCTCTACTCAAATCGTTGAAGGAAGAATGGGGTAAAATTCCACTTGCTTGCATTAATTGACTAATTGAATCGATGCCACATCATTGTGCCGCTGTTAGTGCTGCAAAAAGTATGGCTACAAAATATTGACATTAAAATATAATTTAAACTAACTAAAGTGTTAAACTAATTAAACATTATAGAATGTTTAGACTAATAATTTTTCTCGTAGTACAAAGTGGCCGAAAACTTTTGCACATATAAATATAACAAGTATAACAATAAATTATAAATTATAATAAATTATAAATTATAATAAATAAATATTTTCACGAATATAAACAATATTCTTTCATTATATTATTTCATTTCCTATATCTTGAGCTTACACCTGATAGTGATAAAAATTTCATTAGGCTTTTTTTTGATAAATTAGAGTACAAAATGTCATTGGCCGGAAACTTTTGCACAATACTGTACGTACATACATACATACATACATACATACATACATACATACACACATACACACATACACACATACACACACACACACACACACACACACATACACACATACACACATACACACATACACACATACACACACACATACATACATACATACATACATACATACATACATACATACATACATACATACATACATACATACATACATACATACAAGGTGTTGAAAAAAAAGGATCACATATTTTGATAGCAGGTAGTATTGATCAAAACAAGAAGAAAAGGTCTAATTAACATGAGTCCTAAGACTAATATCTTCTAAGATACAAGCTATTTTGTTATTTGAGCTCTTTGTCATTTTCTTATTAGTTGTGTCATCTTTAGAATGTAATGAACAAAGGAGTAGGGGAGAGTGGAGTCCAATGGGGATATCTTTTTTCTAGGTGCCTTAAAAAATAAAAAATTAACAAAGAGAGATAAAGAAACAATTTTTATTTTAATATGAAATGTAATCATTTGTCTTCCATAAAAAAACTGAAGTAAAGAAACTGAATGTATGATAACAAAATAGAAACTCTTTTTTTACAAAAAACAAAAAATTTTAATGCTGACTCAGCATTAGAGGAGGTGCTCTATGTGATTGCTATTCACTCTCACGCATGTTTCAGCCCTACGCTTAGAGAATCACACACTCTTTCAAATATACCTGGCTGGTCAGATATCCCCATTGTACTCCACTCTCCCCTACTCCTTTGTTCATTACATTCTAAAGATGACACGACTAATAAGAAAATGACATAGAGCTCAAATAACAAAAAAGCTTGTATCTTAGAAGATATTCGTCTTAGGACCCATGTTAATTAGAACTTTTCTTCTTGTTTTGATCAATACTACCTGCTATCAAAATATGTGACCCTTTTTTTCAACACTCTGTATATATATATATATATATATATATATATATATATATATATATATATATATATA
>NW_022639589.1:762534-775990 GCF_010583005.1 Odontomachus brunneus | reverse complement strand
GAACCAGACAAATATCTCGAAAAATATGGAAGATACGGAAAAATATTTCAAACAAAAGTTGTATGGTTTGGAAGTGGACATGAGATGGTGCAATTGGCTTGACCCTGGATAGTCGTTTGAAAGTCACGTGAAGGTCACCTTCAATTTCTTAAATGGAAACCTCCATTTTTCATTGCATATTCTTATAGCTTACCTCAAGAGCTTCCCAAAACACTATAATAAAATATTTTTTCATTAAGTATCTTTCTAGTTAAAAAGCTTCAAAGTTACAATATTGTTGCCATTAGCATTGGTACCCAAGGTGTTCGACCGACGGCTGAAACCTTTTGAATGTTGTTCAGGGCCATGACCTTAACAACATTTGTCAAGGTCAAGGCGATTGGAGGCTATTCCTAATATTTTCATTTCTTCAAATTTTACAGCGAAAACAAAAATAATAATTTAAAATCATGGGGTAACATGTGAAGTCCAATTGATTCTAAAGGATCATATGAAGATCGCAATGCTATGATTATGAAAGAAATTTATTAATGGGATTTCACACATGTGCTTCTTTGTGGCCCCGACAAAGCATTGCTTTTAACTCGAAAGATATTTAATGAAAAAATATTTTATCATAGTGTTTTGGAAAGCTTTCGAGGTGAGATATAAGAATATGTAATGAAAAATAGAGGTTTCTATTTAATAAATTGAAGGTAACCTTCACGTGATTTTTAAACGACTATCCAGGGTCAAGCCAATTACCATCTTAAGTCCCCTTCCGAATCATACAACTTTTGTTTGAAATATTTTTCCGTATCTTCCATATTTTTCGAGATATTTGCCTGGTTCGAATAAAATGACTCACCCTGTGTGTGTGTGTGTGTGTGTGTGTGTGTGTATCTTTGCATAATGTCTTAAAGATATCTTTGTGTAATGTCTCAAACAAGAAACGTCTTTTAAATATACATGGTGTGTGTGCGTGCGTGTGTGTGTTTATGAATAATATTAAATAAACTTATCTTTTATTGTAGAAATTGATCTCATTCTAATCCTAATTTAAATCATTTAGTAACAAAAGTAACTAAATGTTTTCATCTCATATAATTTATAATTACATTTATTTAAAAATTGTTTAACCCTCACCGCTTCTCCTGCTTTGTCTTGACATATTTTTTTGACAGCGTGCATACAATAATGGAGGTTATTAATTAGTTGAAAAAAGAGAGTCACTCAAAGATTGTATGCTCTCTTCATCACATGTCAACTCTTCATCTTCTCTACAACTTCTTTACATAGAATTATGTACATAGACTGCGTCTCCTTATGAGAGGTTTGAAGAGATTTAAAAAAACAGTTATATTCACTTTCATTACTACAGGTAGTGTTACAAGACGGAATAGACTGTTTACACATGCGCGACGAAATAATGAAGAATTCAGTAACGTACACGTGAATATACGAATGTTAGTTTAGCGAGATGTAGTCGACAAACAAGCGGCAAGGTTATAGACTAAATATATTAAAAAGTACATTAAATTATTACATATAGGATATATTACATAATTATGTATATGTACAAAAGCGTATATAAAAGCACATATTTAAAAAAAATTGGTTAAGAACAGTTAAAAAAATCTCCTCATTCATTTATAATAGTATCCCATTTTATCCATTTTAGATACTTCTTTGAAGCTTTAATTGCCGCACATGCTCAGAATCTATCCGTCTTGCAGCATTGTCCATAGACGTTCAACTTTCGTCTGACTTGAATTCTATTAAAAAAAGCTAAACAAAGTATCCAATAATAGTAAAGTTAGACAAAGATTGAATGCCTGCACTAACAGGACACACTTTTTTAGTTAAGTCGTCACAGCCTCTTATGGAGCGCTCAGTCTATGTATACAAGGTATATGACGGTGACATCCATGATGTGCATATACAATCGGATGCAATGAAACAGTTCGGTTTCTATTAGACGTATGTAGACCAACGTACTCAACTTCCAGGCTGCCAACGCGTATTTGACCGAAGCTAAAATGTAAAGACCGAGCGTGTCTAAAAATATAGTAATCAATGCCGGCAGCAAATATAGGTATTGGTCATAAATCAATCGCGTAAAAATAACCTAAATAGTCCGTTTCTTAGCCATATGTACGACACACTGGTAATAACAATTATCAACATCGAAAAACAATTATCTACGCGCCATTGCTCCGCCTTTAGGTATCAGCCAATTTCAACTGGCATTTAGAAGCAATCGTTTCTCAATCATTTTCGATGAGCTCGCGTCTATAGAGCTCCTTCCACAGCATCAAATGCATTGATTTACCAATTTTTTTTCTTTTTTTATTAATTACTCGAAATTTTATGTAATTTAGAAAACAGTAAAGTATTTTTTACTTAGTATTTTTGTTAGGTATTTTTTGAAGTTTTACCTGCACACATGCATTGGCCTATTTTATATCAGACACGCTGTACATTACCGTCAGACACCCTGTATAAATCTATGCTCTACACAGAATCAAAATATGAATGCTTAACATATAAAGAGTAACCTGATATTAGATACGATATTCGTCGTATGCTTGTAGATTAGTTTAAACTAAACAAGGAAGCTTTTTATCATTTTGCAAACCACATAAAATTCTGAGTAATTAATTAAAAATTAGCCAATAATCACGCAAAAAACAAAGAACGGAGTAATATTGCGAGCTATAATCATTACTCCGACCTTTGTTGATTATCGATTGGCGAATGGCGCAAAGATTAAGGCATCAACTCTATAAATCTCGACCACCATATTGTACACGAGCAAAATCACCAATCTTCTTTAATTAATATCTCACAATTTTATGTGGTTGTTTGCAAAATGATAAAAGTGACTATCGTATCTATCGTTAGTCACTCTGTGTATAACGCTGTTGGGAATTACGTGTGACTCGTTTACAACAATCGTATTTTTTAAACGTATAAGTAACATATCGATTACAAGTCAATATTTAATTTCAACATAACAATGAAACATTTTCTAATGTGTTTTTGAAATAAAAATTAATATTGAGTTATAAGCAAAATTATAAAATCGTACAGATATATTCAAATTAATTTCTGAATTTATGTAGCGCAAGATCAATAAAAAGGTTGAAAAAGACAATGCAAAATTAGAAAACGACATTCTTTTTCAAAGAAAAACATTGCACACATACTCATCATCATTATACTTGTGAATGAATGTTTTGTATATCATCGATATATTAAATACCGATCGTTGAAAACTGGACTTTGTAATGTTTTTTCCTATTTATGTGTACATTTATATTTAGATACATAGGGCGTGTCGAGAAGCTGCTACATACTAATTCATGACGTGCATATACGGGTTACGAGTGTTCTTTTTCTCTTTTTCTTTATTTTTTCTTTCCCTTTTTTAGAAGGTCTTTTTGGAATGTCCGTATAGACGCTAGTATCTAGCACACGTTAAAAATAATATTCAGTCATTTACAAATTACTGTAGACTCTTCCGAAGGGGAGAGACGGCGTCGTCTTCCATAATATATGGACAACTACTTCTGTATATACGCACTTTTATGTATACAAACACATTATATACACATAACTTTCTATCAATTTTTACTAATCATTATAAAGAAGATAAAAAACCTTCGAAATCAGGAATATTTGAGCTAACGTTTCACGCATATTTAGATTCATTATTGGTGCGGAAAATAAAACTTTCTTTTACATGTATAAAGTTTTATAACTACATGTTATTTTTACTATACATAACAAGCGAATAAATACGTGCGTTTTATTCCTGCTTTGTGTTTTGAAGTAATTTACTGTAGTTGCGCGCAAATCATTGAACCATCCGCATATAATTTACGTTCGTAAGTTACAATTTACGATGCGCAAAATATGACGAATAGACAGATTATTGATGAATGAACGTGACGTATCTGCAAAAAAATGTATCATCGCACTTCAAAATTGAGGTAGTAAGAACGCTGCTTTGGAATAATGTACTTCCAATTATTTATAAATGCGTTCCAATTTAAATTGATGAAAAAAACGACACGTATTGAAAACGTGTCTACGCATCTATCTAGCACAAATTCTTTTTATGAATGCGTGTGTATTTTGATTGATGTGTTATTCGTATCTGAAGCACCGACGTTGTTGGCCTGCCTTGTCTTGCGTAACATTGATATATCAATACACATCACTCAATAAAGTCTTTGGTAAAAACTATTTGGTACATTTACGCCCATTCGGAAGGTCTTGCGGAGCCATGGGAGCCTACGATGAATAAACAGTTTGCGAGAAGAGTATAATATTTACGGGGAAACAAACATCAACAACAATGATTCCTCAAGTATCAACAACATTAACAATATCAGTGTTATAACTTATCGTCATTATTGTGATCTCTTTTCTCTTTTTTCCTTTTTTACCTCGATCAGTTCGTACTACAATCATCAATGTCTCAGTCTTTCACCGCACCTTTAGCTTTATATAATGTTTGTATAATTGATTGGCAATGATAATTACCGTCACGATCATTGTCTTCAGCAACATTGTTTTTAATTTTTCATTACATTTATGTTAGCCACACTACAGGCTATGGTCTTAATTGTTGCTTTAATCAACTTTCCCTCTTTTGTAAGTATATTACACATTTTTTCATTATTTTGCTACCGACCGTGTCTATTAACAATTAGCTATAATTATGTTTAAAAGAGATAATTTCGAAATATCTGCGCATTCTCTCTTTTTCTCTCTTGTATATGAAACAACTGTCTATAACACAATAGTGAGACAACAATGAGATACCGATGATACCACGATAACAGATAAACGTCACTGTGCTCGCAAAATAAGCAGATTTAATGAGTACTATAACGAAAGTTATCAAAATTGGTCGGCAGCTGCGTTTACAAAATATAATCGAGTTATTTAATTTCATAACGCATCTACTAACACACACATTGTACACTTGTACATCGCGCAAATATTCGATATAAAATGTCCATTTTTAGTCATCTTATAGTAAATAAAAAGCGAGCGCGCGTCTAAACCTCGTCCAAACAACTTATTTCGCGCTTTCAGCATATAATTTCACAATATATAAATATGTTGTATAATACTATACAATATATTACGCGCCGTGTAATATATGGGAATTAGAAATACAAATTCTCGAGTCTCGTCAGAATAACCGAGAGGAACGAATATTCTGGAACTCTGTATCCGTGGAAATTAACACGGTACGTATTTCGTTTGCACGGCTTTTAGGTCGCGATTTATAGATACGGAAACATAGGACGCAGTCTTTTCGGAATACAATATACAAGATATCCTATAACTGGTGCGGAGAAAACAGAAGTAGATTATTATACAATTATTCTACACCCTTTCACAAAAGAATTACATTATTTTCCTAACTGTATCGCCAGTCACAGGATACTTTCCATATACAACTTTCACAAAAGTAACGATATCTCTTGTAGACCATTTATTTTTCTTTTTTACTACGTCTTTGTGCGGTAAAGAGTATTTAGCTTACGTTGCCTTAAGTATTTAACAATATAAGTACACGTTTATCGTATGCGAACGTGATATCAGTAGTCGTATAACAAATGTACTACTGCGCGACGTCATAATACTGAGGTTACAGATTATATAAACACCTTTACAAACAAATTAAGCTAACTCAAGGAGAATTATTGTCGTTAATCTTCTGTAACTGATACTACGGTTTTTTAAGAAGAGTGCTATATTATACATCATCGCGTATTTCTTTTTTATTTGTATAATCCAATGACTGCCTACTACATTCCGATATCTATATGAAAACTATCTGAAATAACTATTTTTCTATTTCTTCTCGTCAATGCGACACACGGCGCATCAATTTAGGCGCGTGTGACATAAAAATTGAATGAATTACCTACTCTATTCTTCTTTTCATATGTATCGTAAGTTTATCTCAACAGATTTTATGTCGAAATACACTCCAGCATATATGTCACGTTTGTCATAACAATATGAGGGTACTCATAGCGTGATATTTAAAGCTTTTACAACTTTTACAACACACCTGCGCATAAATAGTAGCGATAGCTGGGATTTTGGACTAGACATGATGTGGTTGAATATGAGGCAGCCTGCTTGATGAGCTGGATCAGGATTTCATACTATTATTCTCGTCTAGCCGCCTCTCTGTCGCTACCGTTAGCAGATTTGAAAATTCCATCTCTAACAATTGTCTCGCCTACAAAAGTAACAAAGAACCGTTTAACTTTATGTAAATTTTATAAATTTTACTTAGTAAACGCTAACTAATAGTAATGTTATATCAATGTTATATGAACATTTCTCACTCAAGAATATAACTGTTATATATAATATTCGTTACATTACGTTTACAATTCTAAATGAGAAATTATAAACTCTGCTTAATATCAATGTAAACCAATAATTGTATTATTGATTCACACTGATTTAGATTGAAATTCAAACTAAATATTATGTAAGTTATTGTTTTATATCCATTATTTTAAACAAAAACTACTGATGGAAATATTTTGCTGAAAATACTGTAAAATCATTGAAAATATAAAATAATTAAAAAATGACTGAAGATATTTTATATGGACCATAATTTTGAACGATTGCTCAGAAAAATAATAATTAACAGTTTACGCCTTTTCATGTATATTAAGCGGTCCAACATTAAAATATGTTAAAAAAAATAGTGATCGTTTAATAAACATGGAAAAGCATGAACTACTAGTGTCATTTAATAAAGAATCTAATAACAGTTGCAAAGTTATTGGTAGCGCAACGCAGTATTTATTAAACTGCTTTTATTGTCGAATGCTATAAAATGAAATAAAATAAAGTATTATGAAATATAAGGAATATTAAAAACAATATTGAAAAGAAATCATATATTTTGAAATATTAAATATCGTGACATTTATTGAATTTAACTAAAAATTGCGTTGTTTCCTGTAGTGTATTCGAAAGGATCCAAAAACGCCAACGCGTATACGATATACTAATATTTATTATGAAAATTACATGTTATTCAATTGTACAACCTACAATGTAAGTTGTATATGTTCGCCATTATGTTTGTGATGGGAGGCCCATCCGTACTCTTTTAAAGTAAATCAGTGAATAGTTACTGATATCAGTTATGAGTATAGCACTGAGTACTTTCAGTGCTATACTTATAACTGTAATCAGAATATATTCACTATTTACAGTGATGTTTGACTAATTTATTTTAAGAGAGTACTGTCTTCTTTTCGTCGTCTCATAGCACGCCGCTTCCGCTCATAACGTCATCTCGCATCTGATCGTCCATTATTTCGGTCGGTATATACAGGTTGTCCCAATTTAAATGCCGCAGGCAAAAATCTCGAAAAATATGGAAGATACGGAAAAATATTTCCGACAAAAGTTGCAAGGTTTGAAGAGGGCCACATGATGAAAATATCGACTTGACTTTGAATTACCTTTTCAAGGCCAGATCAATGTGATCGATGTTTTCTTAAATGGAACCTTTTTTTATTGCATATCTTGTAGCTCTTGTCGAGACGTTTTCAAAACACTACCTACTTTTGTCTTTTGCCCAAGCCATTCCTAAAATATGAAGCTTCAAATTTGATATACTACCGGCATTCGCATTATCTGATGTATACCGCGGAGAGGTTGCTCGGTCGGATTTGTACATCATAGTGGCTCCAAAAAGGGCCAATTTTGTGTGTGTGTGTGTGTGTGTGCGCGCGTGCGCGCGCACATGTGTGTATCAGCAGAAATAAGGACCCCACAGTTTGTCTCTCCCATATATGACTCCCGAGTATGACTCCAAATTCTTTCTGCTGTGTATGTGTGTGTAGGTATTAAACAGGGCCACTATGATGTACAAATCCGACCAAGCAACCTGCCTGCTGTATATGTCGAGTAATGCGATTGCCGGCGGTATGTCAACTTTGAAGCTTCATATTTTGGGAATGGCTTGGGCAAAAGACAAAGTAGGTAGTGTTTTAAAAACGTCTTGACAAGAGCTACAAAAATGTGCAATAAAAACATGTTCCATTTAAGAAAACATCGATCACATTGACCTTGAAAAAGTCAGTCAAGGTCAAGTCGATATTTTCATCATATGGCCTCCTTCAAACCATGCAACATTTGTTGGAAATATTTTTCCGTATCTTCCATATTTTTCGAGATTTTTGCCCGGGGCATTTAAAATGGGACACCCTGTATAACATTTCTCTCTCTCTAAATTATGTGTATGGTAATCTCCATACTATTGTGTAGTACAATCTTTATATGAGTGGATTTTCGGATTTCCTCTTCAATTTCAGGAGCCTCTTTTGATTATTTCTACTCTACTTGCTCTGCATTTGCTGCCAGTACGACTTGCGTTATTTGGAAACTCGTCCTAACTCTCATCGGTTTCTTTTCTGTCATCTGCTGGTTCCCCTATACGAGATGGTAGTTAATCAATGTATCTAATTCAAATTTTAATATCTACTGTATAGACCTCATATATGATTCGTTTTATTTTTTTTCACTATTTGCGCTATTATCTATTTATTTGATGTGAAATAGGCTCTGACGTATATCGGGTCTTGTTTTAAATGTTCGGATCTTAGATAAGTTATATGTTGTTATCTATTTCGTATTATCCGGATGTAAGTTATTTAAACCATTAACGCTCAAACGGACAGAATTTTTGTCTCGATTTCAAGACACCACACAATGGGCCGGCAGACCTCAAAAAGTGGCCAAAAGTCGATTCCGGAGATGAGTTTTTCTGGAAGTTTTATCATCATCTACGTTTCGTATATTAAGCTAGTTATTTTTCAAGTTTCATTGAATTTGATTGACTGGTTTTTATTTGGCAACAAGTTAAACTTCGAATATTATGTATCGTACCAGTGATTTAAATACGTTTTCAATATTTTATTAGTATTGTTGTATTACAGCAAATGAAGAATCTGCAACTGCTTCTCATTCATCGTTATACTTACAAGGGGAGAGCCAGGTAGTGCACTCACGGATTTCGTTCAACTTCAGATATGTTTTAGTACTAACCTCCCACTAATCCGTAGGACGATGCAACAACATAACAAGTGGCACAATGCAATACTCAAGCATTCGTGAGAAATTTGCATTGAAAGTTTCTCATGTGACTTCTATACTAAATTAGCGAAAGGGTTTAGCAGAGAGCAGCGTAGCGTAGCGGATAAGGCGTAGAACTAGAACGCTGCGCGTTGCATGTTTCAGTTCTAACTCTTTAATTTTTTCTCTTTTTTACAAAATATTGCAATATATAAACATATGTGGAATAAACAAATTATTATTTAATAATTATTAAAATTAATATTAATACTTTAAATGTAGTATTTTATATTCGTATACTTTAATGTCTGTAACCGTACGAATAGTATCGATTCATAATACAATTAAAGATTCCAAAATCATATATATATATATATGTTATATATTAATCATATATATATATATATATATATGTTATATATTAATCATATATATATATATATATATATATATATGTAATAAAAAATGGGGAGTTCTATTTAAAAAATTCAAAGTGACCTTCTAAAGCTTTCTCCTGAGCTTGATGACGCCACTCGAGGTCAAACCAATGATATCATCTTATGTCCCCCTCGAAATTCCAAAACTTTTATCTGAAACATTTTTTCCTCAAGTGCACTGTTCAAGAGATATTTGAGGTGATCGATTAAAATGGGACATCCTGTATAACATTTCGTGAAAGTTTTGCAATGCTGAAATAACGCTTTTCAAAGTACGCTCAGTGAACGCTGATACATCTTTGTGTAGAGAGTTTGCTGTCAGACTTTTAAAACGTTTACAAAACACTTCCCAATGTCGTAAGACAAGAGTTTTCTTTTCGTTCAGCAAACGCTCTTCCAATACGCAAACGCTACAATGTTGCAATTTCCGCTCTACTGACAATTTCTAAACTTTCAACGAATCCCGCAAACGCTTACGTAAACGCTAAACAAACGTTTATGAAATTTCTTATTTTCGTTAGGGATGTATGGAAAATATATTTAATATTCCATTTAATATATATGAAATATTCCATGAAATATTAATGGAACCTTTTTGAGTCAATGTTATTAGACATTAATGAAAACCGTTATACGTATACATCTCACTAACTACCGACTGCGTTAGGCATCGTGTATTGAATTCTTATATTTCTCTCATGCCCGTTTCTATCAACACTGGTTAACATAACTGGCGGGTTATTCCAACGAAATTGACGAATCGCATTTCACGTTAGTTAGAATTAATAGATGTGATCGGTCAATTCCGATGGAATAACCAACAGATTAATCCTTTAATGATCAAATGTCCATTTTTTTAACTTTCAAACCTATCACGTATTATGTCATCTTTCTAAAAATAAATTCAACCATAACATTTCCGATCGTTTAAAATCCTCCTCTTTCAAATACTGTCGGTAAAATTGACCCATAAAGCGATCCAAACAGTTATAGTTCACTTTCTTAAAAAAATGCAAGATTTTTTTAAAAGTTCAATATTTCGAATTCTTGCTAAGATCATCGCTAATTGATGGAATAATATCATTGGCTCTTGTTCTTTCAAACCCCGTCGGTATTTTCCTTAAACACATCATGGCGAATCGGAAATGACGGCCGAAATATGAAGAAATCGTCGAAATCTGGAATATTTTCTATTTTTACGCTTCTTTTTTATAAAATATTTCAAAAACGCACCAGAAAAATGTAAATCCAACATTTCACATGTATAGGGATCATAACTGGACATATCTGATATAAAATAGTAGTCATCATCTTAAATAAGAAAGACCTAATTTTTCTGTCAAACCAGCAGATCCACACGTAAATACGCAATATTTAAGTATTCACATGTATGTGTATATATACTCCCGCATAAGACGTCCAAGAAGAAAAATATAAGTAGAACAGATAAAAGTGAACAAATATTGTAGAGATTATTTTTCAAACAACCACGTAAAATTTTGAGATACTAATTAAAATAGATGGGCATATCAAAGCGCGGCGACGCGGCAAGCGGGACATACGGCTCGCCGCGGCAGGCGAAGAAAATGGGAGAGCGTACACGTACATGGACGCACACACGAAGCTACCCATTTCAGTATGCCCACTTCTCTGGCCTATAAGATAGACCCGCGAGCAATCGTTCATTTTCTTCGTCGGCCGCGGCGAGCCGTATGTTCCTGCCGCATCGTCGCGCTCTGATATGCTCAACTATTTTAATTAATATCTCGAAATTTTATGCGGTTGTTTGAAAAATGACCTCTACAATATTTGTTCAATTTTATCTGTTCTATTTATATTTTTCTTCTTGGACGTCTTATGCGGGATATCCTGTATATAAAGTAGATGGGGATAATCAGAGTGCATAATGCGGCAAGCGGAACATACGGCTCGCCGCAGTCGGTGAAGAAAATGGACGATTGCTCGCGGGCCTATCTCATTTAGTAGCTGGTACCAAACGGCCCACCTCTCTGTCCTATGAGATAGATTCGCGAGCAATTGTCCATTTCCTTCGTCGGCCGCGGCGAGCTGTATGTCCCGCCTGCCGTGCTCTGATTAGCCTATCTATTTTACCTTATTTAATATCTCGAAATTTTACGTGGTTGTTTAAAAAGTCGTCGAATATATACAAGGTGTCCCGCGTAAGACATACAAAAAGAAAAATATAAGTAGAATACATAAAAGTGAACAAAAATTGTACAGGTCATTTTTTAAACAACCACGTAAAATTTCGAGATATTAATTAAAATAGTTGGGCATATCAGAGCGCGGCGACACGGCAGGCGGGACATACGGCTCGCCGCGGCCGGCAAAAAAAATGAACGATTGCTCGCGGGCCTATTTTATAGGCCAATTAGTATGAAGCCCGACACCCATAGGGTGCCGCGCTTTGCTTCCTCAGCCATAAAGGCTATACGCTACTTCCTACCATCTACTTCTACCGTTAGTCAACCACTGACAGGGGAAGCGCGATGGAAAAATCCAGCAGCGCCTGCGGGACGTGTTCGCAGGATGAGCGGTTCAGCCGTGGCGCGCGCGCCGCCCGCCCGTTGAGGCTGCAGCGCGCGCTCCACACCCACGGGGACTACGGGGAGGCCCGCTCACTAGTGTCTCGCCCAGACACACGCTCTGACCCTTTTGGATGGAAGGGAAAGGGAAGAGGAGTGGGTATTGGGTTTAGGTGATGGAGGTGAGGGAGGTGAGGTGAGGTGAGAACCTGAAAGTAAAATAAAATATTAATTGTTTCCTACCTCAGCGGCCTGGGTCCACGGTGATCTCGCGAAGGTTGCGAGACCGTTTACCCATGCCCGGGGGCTCCGACAACCCCCGGGTAGGCCGCTGTGAAATCTAATATGGACCCTTCATCCAAAGGGTTTCCCGACAGAAGGCCGCGAAGACGGAGTAGGCCTCTGGAGTCGACACGAAGTAGTGTGCCACCTCCATCTCGTAGCCGGAACCAAATCGCGAAGAGCCTCTCTCTGCGGCTCAAATTCAGGGCATTGTAGGAGATGGTGCTCGATTTTATAGGCCAGAGAGGTGGACCGTTTGGCACTAAAATGAGTAGCTTCGTGTGTGCGTCCGTGTACGTGTGCGTTCTTCCATTTTCTTTGTCGGCCGCGGCGAGCCGTATATCCCGCCTGCCGTGTCACCGCGCTCTGATATGCCCAACTATTTTAATTAATATTTCGAACTTTTACGTGGTTGTTTGAAAAATGACCTATACCATTTTTGTTCACTTCTATGTGTTCTACTTATATTTTTCTTTTCGTACGTCTTACGCGGGACACCCTGTATATGTATATACGAGGTGTGGCTATTAAATAACGAGACTGACGCTGTAAAACATTTTATTTTGATTTCATACATTTTTACTTATTATCACCTTCAATATACACCCCTCCTCTATCCCTACAACGCTCCATGCGAATCTTCCATTGTTCGAAGCAGTGCTGGAAGTCTTCTTCTGTCAGCTCCTTCAGGACGCATGCCGCTTTCTCTTTCACAGCTTCAACGGACTCAAATCTTGTTCCTTTTAAGGCAGATTTCACCTTAGGAAACAGATAGAAGTCGCACGGCGCAAGATCTGGCGAATAAGGCGGATGGTCTAACACTGGGATGCTGAACTTGGCTAGAAACCTCTTGACAGACAATGCGGAATGAGCCGGCGCATTGTCTTGATGGAGAACCCATGACTTGTCCTTCCACATTGTTATGTAAAATTTGCCGTACGGATTCTTTATCAATTCGTACAGTTTCAGCAATCGCACGAATACTTAACCGACGGTCAGATCGAATCAGATTACCGATTTTTTCGATATTGTCATCCGTTTTTGACGTGGAAGGGCGACCCGGGCGTGAAT
>NW_022639589.1:762180-762524 GCF_010583005.1 Odontomachus brunneus | reverse complement strand
AAAATTTGCCGTACGGATTCTTTATCAATTCGTACAGTTTCAGCAATCGCACGAATACTTAACCGACGGTCAGATCGAATCAGATTACCGATTTTTTCGATATTGTCATCCGTTTTTGACGTGGAAGGGCAACCCGGGCGTGAATTATCTTAAACGTCTTCTCGGCCACCTTGAAAACGCTTAAACCACTCAAAAACACGTGCGCGCGATAAACATTCATTGCCATACACTTCTTTCAATAAATTATATGTTTCAGTAGCAGTTTTTCCAAGTTTCATGTGAAATTTCACAACAATTCGTTGCTCTACTGTTACACTTAACATTTTTCCGGCGAAACAAAAAAA